>NC_066887.1:32519840-32642340 GCF_022985175.1 Labeo rohita
CATTGTTTGCAACAGCATAACTTTATTTTAGTTCAGTTTAAAGTATCACATTATGACCATGTGTTGTTTTATCGTAAAATTACTTAAATACTATAGATTCAATAAAACTATATGTTCTAAATTGCCTAAATGTCAAAAATGTACAATAATAATTACTTTATGACAATATCTTTACATAAAAATTCTTATTCTGAACATATTATTGCTTTATCATGAGTCATGTTTTTCTTTTATTAAAATTAACCATGTTTTTGAATACAATCTGTTTTAAATCACAACTATAGTTTTACTACAAATTTCATGGTTAGACTATGGTTAGTGTAGCAAAACCATGGTTTAACTATAGTAACCATGATTATGAAATGATCTCTTATAACATTTGTTTGCTAAATTACTACTGTAACTTTACAGTAGATAATAATAATTTCCTTTTACATGCAGTATTTTGAGTAATTGTAATTTAGTTTACAGTATTAATTATCTTCTGGCTGCTACTGCCAAGAGTTGCTAGCACTTAACAAAGTAAACAAAGACAAAACTACAGTAGCCTATTTACAGATGAAACTGACCTGCACTTAAAGTCCCGGTCAATAGTTTTTCCTTTTTAGATCCATTCCATTCTCGAGTCTCTTGCATTGATTACTCTGATAGAAACAGTTTGGCGGAGACGCGGAGCGCGCCCGCGAGCCGAATCACGTTGCCGGTACAGACTCATGATTTAGAGATTCGTAATGGAATGGTGATCCACTAAATGCAGATTAAAATTAAAGTAACAAGCCTGTTTTGAAAATGTAAGAAGTAGAACGTACAGATATTTGTGTAAACATGTAAGGAGTAAAAGTAAAAAGTAGTCCGAAAAATAAATAGTGAAGTAAAGTACTGATAGCAGAAAAATCTACTTAAGTACAGTAACAAAGTATTTGTACTCAGTTACTTCCCATCTCTGGAGTCCAAACAGCTGATAAAAACATCGCAATAATCCACAACTAATCCACACCACTCCAATCCATCAGTTAATGTCTTGTGAAGTCAAAAACCGTGTTTGTAAAAACCAAGATGTTTTTAACTTCAAACAAGTCCTATATCCATAATATTGCTTCCTCCGGTGACAAAGTCTGAATCAAGAGAGAAATATGTACAGATCAAGCACTGTTTACAAGCCAAAACAATCAAAAACATATATATATAGGTAGATTTTGATGTGAGAGGACAACGAGTGATTGACTTTTTCACTGGAGGAAGCGTTATTATGGATTATGGACTCATAATTTAACAAGAAGCTGGTTAAAACATCTTAATGTTGGATTTGTTTCTTAAAAACATGCTGTTTTTGGCTTCACAATATGTTAATTGATTGATTGGAGTGGTGTGGATCATTTATGGATTATTGTGCTGTTTTTATCAGCTGTTTGGAATCTCATTCTGACGGCACCCATTCACTGCAGAGGACCCATTGGTGAGCAAATGATGGAATGTCACATTTATCCAAATCTGATGAAGAAACAAACTCAACACATCTTTCTCAGAAGGTAATGAATACAAACTTCCAGTTTTCAAAATTATGAAATGAAAAGTTTAAATTGTAAACATTTCAGAAATGTTCTCCATATAGTGGACTTCTATGGTGCCCGTGAGTTTGAACTTCCAAAATGCAGTTTCAATTGCAGCATCAAAGGGCTCTAAATGATCCCAGCTAAGAAAAAAGGGTCTTATCTAGCAAAACGATAGGTTATTTTCTAAAAAAAATTACAATTTATATACTTTCTAACCTCAAATGCTCGCCAAAAAACTCCTATCTTATTTTCTCCTCCAACTTCAAAAATCGTTCTACATTGCTGTTTTACCTTTTTTTTTTTTTTACCAGTGCATTTGATCTTCTTTGCACGTTTACTTTGTAAACACTGGGTCGTTATTTCTGTAGCGATGCAGGATGATTTTAAAGTTGGAGGAGAAAATGAGATGGGAGTTTTTCGATATACCCCAACTGTATTGACCCGGAATACACAGTACACGCAGAGCTAGACAAGACGAGTGTATGAGGTTAAAATGTGTATAAATTGTAATTTTTTTTAGAAAACAACGATCGTTTCGCTATATAAAGCCCTTTTTCCTCGGGTGGGATCATTTAGATCCATTTGAAGCTGCATTTAAACTGCATTTTGGAAGTTCAAACTTGGCGGCACCATTGAAGTCCACTATATGGAGAGAAATCCTGAAATGTTTTCCTCAAAAAACATAATTTCTTTACGACTGAAGAAAGATATGAACATCTTTAATGACAAGTGGGTGAGTAAATTATCTTTAAATTTTTGTTCTGGAAGTGAACTACTCCTTTAATGGGAATGTTAGCAAAATGTTCTTGAACATACCTTTGTTTACTCAAAAGCACTTCAAGACCTTTGCTCTGATATAAGCTCCTACTTCAGAAAATATAATAGTTTAATGGAATGTTTTGGACAGAACCCGGAGGTACAATGATTATGACACATTATGATTATGCATACTGAGTTTTCTGTTTTATTTTGCTTGCAGATTTATTCAGGAAGAGCCCTAGTGCAGCATCTATTACTGATAGTGCTTCTTCCTGAGAGCATTTGAAGTCTTTTAAGTTGCTTTGGGACCCATGGTGGACATTTACCTTCCCGCTCCATTAGGAAGAGCCTGCATAAAGACTGTCATCATCAATAATGCATTATTATTGGGTCCAGTGAACCAGATCGAACACAATTACAAGCGCCCAAAGTCAAAGGAAGAATTATTAATGAGAATGTTCTGAACTTGAACACTTGCTTTTTTTATTTGCCATCCAAGTTTATTATTGTGAAACATATTCCACAACGCAGTGCGCTTTACTTGACCTTCTATTTCTAGCATGAGAAATGAAGCAAACGGGAAACCAATCAATGTTTTTTAACATCTCCTTTGTGACAGATTGTTTGACCAAACCACAAAAATAAGACATTTTTGTATGAAATTAAAAATGCAAAATAACAAAAATAGCAAAATTATTCAGGGATGTTTCACCAGGGCTCATCCTGCATTAATTTGCAACCAAAACAAACACAGATGATTCAATATGCATAATCATAATGTGTCATAATTATTGTAAACCCTGGTTCTGTTTAATGCACCCCATCAAAACATCATATTTTATCATGTTTACTTATTTTTGAGATTGCAAATGGATGGCATTTGCTGAAATAAACATGCAATGTAGTTAGATCATGTGGCAGAAGTCTTGCATAATAATATACAACACTGTTTGAATGTTTGATTTTATTTTATTTTTGATTTATATATTATTTTTTGTTTTATTTTAACCATCACTGTAAGAAAAAAAAAATCAGTACAAAGACAGAAATATTATATTATATTATATTATATTATATTATATTATATTATATTATTATTATACTATCATATTATATTTACTCTGCCATAAGCAGTAGCATTATTCCATTTCACACATATTGTCTGCTGCCTTTTTCCGTTTTTTATCAATGGATGATGGCAGAATAAATAACACTTTTATCATGCGTTTTATCTCTCTCATTGATGGTTTGGACTGTAGATATTTTCCGAGAGGTCAGATGTGTGACACGGCTCATGTTCTGCATTGATCAGCATGACCTTTTACTAAGTTTAAAGGTCACCTCAGAGCCGCAGAGGATTATTGTAAATGATCGGAATAATTCAGGGGTCAGAAGCGGGTCGGATGAGATCTGAAACATTTAAATCACATTGCGTGCTGAAAATGTTCCTTTGGGGAGGTTGCGAACATCGTGTGAAAACAGTAATGCAATATTCATAGCGATAAAATGGAAAAAAGCTATTTATTGCACCTATTAGAGGTGAGTGCAAACCATCAGATGAAGTAGAAGCACGTATCACATCTCTACAGCAATGTAATAATCAGAAATGTAGCCATTAAAACACTCAGCAGAGATGTTGGATGGGCATATTGATCCAAGCATCATATTCGCTGTACAGTGATGTCATGTGGTGCTGCATATTTTTTTAAAATAGTTTGTGAAGCAGTTTGCTGAATTCAACAATCAATGTTTCAAAATGTAGTGTGCTACATTGCTTTCACATAACTTCGCTATGTTGCATGTTTATTTCAGTGAGTGCCAGTAACGTGCTGCATTAAACAAAAGCCAATGCACTGAACTTGGACATTACACTGTAAAATATTTTCAAAGTTGTAAATAAAGAAAAGATTATTGGAGTATATTTTTTTTTCAATAGGTAGGAGTGACATTTAAACTTATAAAGAATTCACATATAAAAATTTAAATAGATACATTTTTAAATGGACAAATTAATAGTTATATTTACTTTTGAACGTATGTTTTAAAATTTAGGTAAATAAAATAAAATAATATCTTTTTAAAACTGGAATATAAACAGACAACTTTAAAACTGTTTGTTTAAGTAATTTAAAAATTGTAGTTATAACAATAATATTGTAAAATAATAATTTTTAAATGCACATTTTAAATTTCATTTTAAAAAGCATTTGTCAGTTGCTTTTCTTTGTAAATATCTGTCATACTACTGTTTGAAATATTTGACACTGCAAACTGTTTTGCTTGGGGCGTGTTTGTGTATGTTTGAGCATGTTTGAGTATGTTTAGAATGTGTTAGAGTATGCTTGGAGCATGTTTGAGCATGACTGAGTATTTTTAAAGTGTGTCTGAGTATGCTTAGAGCATGTTTGTGTATGTTTGAGTATGTTTAGAGTGTGTTTGTGTATGTTTAAGAATGCTTAGAACTTGTTTGTGTATGTTAGAATATGTTTAGAATGTGTTTGAGTATGTTTATAGCATGTTTCCGTATGTTTAGTACATGTTTGTGTATCTGTGTAAAAAAAACACAGTAGACGTGAGTCAGGATGGTAACTTTCAGGCATATGTGTTTTTATGAAAAACTGTTGGAGATAAAAAAATATAGTTATCACAGAAATAAATACATTTATTTTGAATTTTAATCTAATTTTGTGTAAAACTCGAAAGGTCAAAAAGGATTCATTCATTCGTATTACCTCATTCGTCATGACTTCGTCAAGCACACAGAGATTTGTAATTCGCTTAAAAAGCATCTGTTAAATGAATAAAATGTGATGTAGATATTTTCTTGCAGTGTGTTTTTGTTCTATACTATGCTACTAAACCATTTTGCAGATGTAATAGGGAACATTTTCAGAACTTTGGCAAATGTTTTGAAAAATTTCTCTCAAATTATTAACAAGAGTTCATCTAGTAATGTTAACAGAACAATCATTCAGAGTAATCTGGTTTTTAATAATGTTCTTAAAACGTTAGCATAAAAAAATTATGGAAAAAACATTTCCAAAACATTTATGGAAAACATTTAAAAATTAAAAACATTTATGGAACCTTTTTCTGAAATGTTATAGTTGGATGTTTTGTTTTGTTTTTTTATTTAATGTTGCTACTTTTTTCAGAATACAGAGTACATGTTCAGAGAACATTCAAAAGTAACAAATCATATTGTTTGCAAAATTCTAAAATGGAATGTTTACTATATTGTTTGTATGTTTTTAAAATATTTAAAAAACTGGACTTTTGAGCTTTCACAGAACATTCAGAATTACCATTAACAGAACATTTTTAGAACACATATTTGTTAGCTGGAACAGTAGATGATTATAGCACAAAATGTGCATACTATTCATGGTATGCAAACTGCAGTCTGGGTAATATGGCAGTGTCATTCCAAACAGCCAAAGAGAGAAACTGCATGTACATGTATGTGTATGCATGAGTGTGACAGGTCTGTATGAGAAGCATGATGTGTGTTGTTATTAGACCTAATTAGGCTAATTGACTGACATAGACTATCTGATGTGTGTGGCCTCCATTCAGCAGTGATTGTATTTGGATGAAGTCAAAGACTGATGACCGGCCACCTCTTCACACACCATCACATACCTGCCTATTGGCTGCAAAAATAATTAGCCACTTAGTATGCAAATGAGCGTTACAAAGCATGACCTTTCAAAAGCAGGAATGTAAATGTCTTGTTCCAAATCAGTCCCTTTGCAAATTAATGAAGGAGCAGTTTGGATTTGTCTGCCGTTCTTTTGTTTTGCTTTGGTTTGTTTGTTTGTTTGCCAATCAAATTCAATGTATCAATGCCGCACGGGAGCGGAGGGAAAACTCTAAATTACATGCTACACGGGCAACCTGCCAATTTGAGTCTTGAAAATCATATCAAGCCATAATACTGCAGCTGTAGCTTGAGCGTGTCACAAACAAACCCGTTTACTGTGCTGCAAAACACCCTTTCTGCTTTGACAAAGAAGTGTAAGGTGCATGAAACACTCAATTATTTTCAAAAGGATAAAAAAACATTTTTGATTTATTGGGTTTTTAAGACCCCGGTTTGAAAGATCAGCTGGTTTAAACAGCTATCTAGAACCAGTAACTGGATCTTCAGTTCATTTGGTACTGATGGATGTTATTCCATCATAACTGCGTTTAATCACCTATACGTTGACTAATTGGCTACAATGACTGATTTTTGGTGCAATGCAAGCTTCTCTAACAGATGAGCTGCCTTTGTCACAGACAGACAGTGTTTGTCAAGGACAGCGCCGCTAATTGTTGGGTTTGTATGACATTGAATGAGTACTGAGACAGCTCGTTGTGCATTAAACACGCCGCTTGCTGGTATTTACAGTAAAACTATCAAAACAGTTACTGAACCGTGGAGCTGAAGCGATTATGCCTGATCATGAGTGGTTTCATATTACTAATGTGTCATTTAGCTGTTGGCGACTCACAGGACAGGGTCAACCTGGAGTATCCCGAGGTTAAAAACCTCTCCAAGGGCACATTCGTGACGGCTCACGTGTCAGTCGCTGCTGGAGTTTGAAGCTTCAGCCATTTAGTTGTTCAGATTTAACCTCTGCGCTGAGTTGTGTTTTCAGCTCAAATGCCCTAAAAAATAGTAATAGAAAGCTGCTGTTGTGTGCAGAAAGGATGTTGAAAATTTTTGTAAATATTCCATTAGAAAGGCATTTTTCAAGCACTGAAAAACACCTTTTACAAAAACCCCATTGTGGTAACATGGTAATGGTATCAGCTTATTTTAATGTAAAATTCTGCTGAAATGCCTATAGTAGTCTATATTTAATGTCAGGATTCAATGTGACAACTTACCCCATATAGTGCCCCAATAGTGATCAACGTGTATTTAATGAACTGAATCTTTTGTCCTGTGTAATAATGCCTAGTGTTCAATACATTTTTGTCAACATTTTAAGGGTTTACAGAGAAACTGACTTAATAAACCATAGCTATATTCTATACCCTACTTAAAGTGCCTTGCAGTACAATGTAGGCAAGGTACAGTAATATATAGTATCACTTGATACCCTTGGTACAGTACCAAGGTAAAACTGAATCACATTAAATTAGCAATAATGACAATAATAAAAATAATTCATTACATGTATATATTGCTTTTCTCAACATTCAATTAAAGCTCTAACATCAAATTACTTTACCATGGTACCACCACAGTACTTTTTTTATAAGAGTCGTCAGAGAACCTGAGAACATAAACACATCTCACAAATCTCAAAACGTGTTTTAGGCGGATTTCCTGTTTCATATTGACGTGGGATCCTTCAGCAAGACTAATTTTGACTATTTGAAGCCGAAAATGACAGAAACAGTTTGGAGATACTCAAAAACACACGCACGCACACACTACGCGCGCGTTACCGAGAGAATCCGGTCTCTTGGGAAGGACGATTCACTTTAGCGAATCGGTTCGTTTGGATCGTTTCAGTAAACCGACATTCTCAGATTGTTTTGATCACCAGAAGTGTTGCTGTAAGTCAATTTTACGTGTTGTTATTGTTGTAACAGTTTATTGTTTTAGCTGGGAGTTTTCGGTTGCTAAATAAATTGTCCCAAATGCCGTGTTGTTGTTATTAGGCTAATTTTACTGTCTAAAACATGAAAAATAATGTCCCTCCTGAAAAGTACATCTTGAACTCAGTCTTTGTGAGTAACTGGGGTGAAAACAAAATTGTTTACAATAATAATTAATATTAATATTACATAAAAAGTATTGAAACGGTGCTTTTGAAATCGTAAAATAACCCACATAATTCCTAAAATCCACGTTTTGGATCAGGCTAGTGAAACACCTGTTTGCACAAGATTTACAAACGCCGCTGCGAATCGGCTCGACTGAATCACTACAAGGAATCGGTTCAAAAGAACCGTTCGCTCGCGATTCGGACGCCACTACCACGGAGCGATCGAACCCCTCCCAGTTACTCCCGTGGCTTTTGCCACGAACATCAGGCAACAATCTCCAAATATGTGAGAGCTCACATGAAATAACGAGCGAGAGCGTCACATCATATGTTTGAATGATTCCCTGAGGATGTGAGAGTCACGGATGCGGCGATCGATGAGTGTTTCTGTCGCAGGTAAGAGACAAACGCATGTCGCCTGTTGCTCAGCCGCACATAAACACACATGATAGAGACTGACATGCATTCGTCTGTGTCACATATGCATTTTGCATGCTGAAAACAGCATGCAACATGGTGTAAAATGAGCCGATTGTACGTGCGTCAGCTGGTGTGAATTATTGCACCGTTTCATATGACATGCACCTTTTGAATAGCAATTGACAGGTCATTGATGGCTTTTATTGTGCCGTTTGGATTTGCGGTGCAGCTGGCATGTCTGGTTTATCTAAAGCAGCCGTGCACGAGCAACTTATTTGCAGTTATTGATTCGCCTCTCGTAATGGAACTAATAATCATGTTTATTGAATGCAATCATGATTCTTCACATTCACTAGGGTGTGGAGCGGTAATCTGTGAGATCGCTCTTCGTTGCTTTACAAGTCGAGAAAAGTTATTTTCAGCACTTAGCTTTCTGATTTAGACCTGCCTTTGAGATGCTGTCTGGTTGTGAAATTGCTGGGAGAAGGTGATGTTCCCTTTGATCACACCGGAAGGGTCAGATTTCATGCCAGAGCCACTAGGATTAAATCAGGGATAATGCATTGGATCAAAGCTCTGATGCTGCTCATATCTGATTGGATTATTATTAAATTTGACAAGAGACGCCTTTAAAGTCAGATTCAGATCTGCTGTTTGAACTGAGCAATATTGTCTAAACACCATCTTTGACTTTTCGTGCTGCAACATCTTCCTTTTTTAATCCTTCAGCCCACTGAGAAATAAAATGCATCGAAAGAACTATGTGTACAATTTTTCCACCAGACATTGCTTGTGTGGAAATCGAATAAAATATCAGGCAAACACAATTTTCACAGATTCAAAGCTATATTGAATGAATGAATCATTGCGAGCAAAAGCCATTATGTTTTCTTTCCCCAGCTCCGTAATCTTCACATTATAAACTTTAATGTGTTATGATGATGGCATTGGTAATAATGGTAAAGGCTTTACAATCTGTTTGGCTTTCTTAGAGCTGTGACCTAGATCCATGCTCTGCCTGTTAATCTGGATCAATGTGTTTTAATATTAAAACCTGATGTCAGCCTAATTACGACTCTTCCATTCATGATGAGTAATATTCTCGTAATGCCAACAGCATCTGCAATTTATTTCATTCTTAACCAGTATCTAGTAAATACACATCTTTAGAATAATAATAGATAATAGATGCTCACCAGAAGCAAATTACATACAACATTATTGCTTGTTGTCAAAGAGAGTGCATCTTGAATGGAAGTTTTAAATGTTTAAAGTTGGCTTGAATTCAAAAGTCACCCTGCCAATTTTCTAAATGCATGTTATTGATCTTATGAATAATTAATCAATGCATGCATTTCTTTAAAAAAGGGGTCTTGAATGGTAAAATGACTGACTTCTCCAATCATTTAAGTCTGCTTAAACCTTTCCTATTGGTCATTTTAATGAGAAAATATATAATAATTCTAGAGAATTTTGACATTAATTGATTAACTTATTGTGAAAAACTAAAAAAAAAAAAATTAAATTATATTTAATAATAATAGTAGTATACTATTATAATTAATTTTAATAGTAGTATATTCATATTTTAAATGTGTGAACCATCATATTAATTTCATTTACTTCTATAGTTTTTTATATTACATTAAATTAAATGTATTTAATGATTTTTGGCATAAAAGAAAAATAATTCTAGAGAATTTCGACATTATTTGATTAACTTAATGTGAAAAATGTTTTTAAGTTATATTTAATAATATGATACATTTACATAAAATGATATATTTTTGTAATTTTAATATAGTCATATTTTAATGCATTTTTATTTTAATAGTAATATAATCATTTTAAAAGTGTGAACCATCATATTAATTTCATTTACTACTATAGTTTATTTATATTACATTAAATTATGTAGATTGTTTAATTTAACTATTTGTAATTATAATATAATCATATTTTAATATATTTATTAGTTTAATATAATTATGTTGTAATCACAACATGAATTTCCCTTGACTATAACTGTATTTATATTCAATTCTATACATATTTTTTAATAATTTAACAAGACATGTAATTTCAAAATATTTTTTATTGTAATATAAGCTTATTTTAGTAGTAAAATGTGTGACTCACTTTTACTGTAACTATTTATATATTTGTCAGTTGTAATGTCATCATTTTATTCAGTTTTTATTTTAATATAATCATATTTTTGAAATTTAATCATATTTTGAAAGTGTGAACCACTATAATAATTTCCTTTACTACTACAGTTTATTTATATTACATTAAATTGTGTAAATTGTTTAATTGAACTATTTGTCTTTTTAATATAATCATATGTGACCCTGGTCCACAAAACCAGTCATAAGGATAAATTTTATGACATTGAGACTTATATATATTTATATATAGCTGAATAAATAGCTTTCCATTGACGTACAGTTTAATTTATTTGTAATTATAATATAATCATATTTTAATATGTTTGTTAGTTTAATATAATTATGTTTTAATCACCACATAAATTTCCCTTTACTATAACTGTATTTATATTAATTTACATACATATTTTTGGTAATTTAACAAAATATGTCATTTCAGTATATTTTTATTTTAATATAATCTTATTTTAGTAGTAAAATGTGTGACTCACCTTTACCGTAACTGTTTATTTATATTCATTTTAATACATTTTTGGTATGTAATTATATTTTAATCTGTTTTTAATTTAATATAATTATATTTTACTAGTATAATCATATTTTAAAACCGTGAACCACCATATTAATTTCCTTTACTCCTACAGTTTATTTATATTAAATAAAATTATATAAATTGTTTAATTTAACAATATTTGTAATTTTACTATAATCATATTTTAATATTTGTTAGTTTAATATATTATGTTTTATTAATAAAATATTTGAATCACCACGTTAATTTTTCCTTTACTATAACTGTATTTATATTAAATTATATGAATATTTTTAGTAATTTAACAAGACAAAAAAATGTATATATATCTTATTTTAGTAGAAAAATGTGTGACTTACCTTTACTGTAACTGTTATTTATATTCAATTTAATACATTTTTTTGGAAATTGGTTGGTAAATGTAATTTTAATGTAATCATATTTTAATCTATTTTTATTTTAATGTAGTCGTATTTTAGTATTTAAAACTGTGAATCACATTATAATTCCTTTTAACGTAACTGTAAAATATTGTTGCCTACATGATATCCCACTGTTAGCATTTAGTATACAGCTGCCAGATTATTTTGTCATGTCAATAAACATAAAAAAAAGGTCTGCTACGGTCTTGTACAGCAATCTAACATGGTGATAAACCTCAAACCTCATACGGACCATAAACCTCAAACTATCAGATGCATCCATGCTTCTCCATAAGTAACTGCACTTCCGTGTTTAAACAACAAATGCTGACAGAGAGCCCAGATGGTTCATAAGTAAGGGATAATATACAATCAGCACATCGTAATGGCAGAATAAACCCAGACAGTGTGATCAGGACCGTTATGTGAGGCGGATAAACACATAAAAAAATAGGGATGGATTATTGATTCGAGAGGAAATGATTATATTAGATTACCACTTAGAATACGAGCACAGCTTTATTGGAAACATCAGTTTCCTGGATGAGTGGTCTTTTATGTTTTGTTGCCATGGGCTACAGTCATTAATCAGAAATACAGTGCGATAGTCGGGTTCTGGAAGTAAAAACCCATTAATTTTCTCCATAGGGCAATTGATTTTTAACAATAACTCGTAAACTTGTAAAGACTGATGTACTGTGAGCTCAGCGGTTGTTAATCGATGGTATATGCTTTTGTTGAAGCTGTCTGCTTGCATTATTTTAACTTATTTTAAAAATCATTGTATTTAACACATGAATTTGTTGTGAAAATGGAAAACTACATTACCCATGATGCTGCAGAGAAAATTCCACCAGTCAGAGAGTCGCGTTGAGTAAATCATGCCTAAAAGCTAGCAGGGAAGGTGAATGATGTAATCAAATTCAATTATGTCATTTGCATCAATTTCCTCATTGACGTACACAGTCTTGTAGCAAGGTTCGTAAGGTTGTGAATCATCTCTAAGCTGGTTGGTGTGGTTAATGGCTCATAACAATTTAACCAAGACTTTTTTTTAAATCCCAATGGGTAAAATTAGTGGAAAAAAAACCTTTTAAAACTGAAAAAGTGGGCGGGCTCTAAAGCATTAGATTTGACAGCTGAATGCCACGATTGACCAATCAGGATCATTCCAGAGAGCCGTGTCATAATATCATCTATTTGGGCCATTCCGTGTCCAGTCAAACAAATTTCAAAAACTTCCCTGGCTCAAATGTTTGATTTTGCTAATGTTTTTTTCTGAAGAAAGATAGACATGAATAGTGAAGAAGGCCAAAATAGTAAATGAATGAATATTTACTGAGTAATCCATTTGTAGAGCGGGGTCAAAATGGCAATGTTCAAATTACATAGGAAGTAAAATGACCTTAGAAAGATGGCAGCATCATAATGTTATTTTTATACAGAGATTGGTAGTTCTATTAGTAAAATCTGTTGACTTTAGCAATCTTTTTTACATTATGTGCCAATGGTGACAATTTAAAAATGGGGAAACGGCACTTTTCAAGAACGTTCAAGCACTTTTTCTGCATGCCTGTAATTCAAGAAGTTTGAAAGATATCTTAAAGGAGAAGTCCACTTCCAGAACAACAATTCACAAATAATTTACTCACCACCTTGTCATCCAAGATGTTCATGTCTTTCTGTCTTCAGTCGTAAAGAAATTATGGTTTTTGAGAAAAGCATTTCAGGATTTTCCTTCAAATAATGGACTTCATTGGTGCTCCGATTTTGAACTTCCAAAATGTAGTTTAAATGCAGCTTCAAAGGGCTCTAAATGATCCCAGCCGAGGAAGAAGGGTCTTATCTAGCGAAACGATTGGTAATTTTTTTTTCTGAAAATAAAAATTAGTGTACATTTTAAGCACAAAAGCTTGTGTAGCACAGGCTCTGGGATGCGCGTTCACGTACTATTGAATCACGTCGAAAGGTCACGCTGAACGTAGGTGGAACTACAGACCCAGTGTTTGCAAAGCGAATGCGCAAAGACTTAGAAAGTGCAAGTAAGTCAAACGCTGTTTACAAACAAAAAGGTACAACGATGTCGGACGATTCTGAAGTTGTAGGAGAAAATAAGATTGAATTTTTCGCGATACTCTACCTTTTTGAGCTGGAGCACACAGATGATGAACTTAGACTTTGAAGCTGCATTTAAACTAAATTTTAGAAGTTCAAAATCGGGGCACCAATCAAGGTTATTATATGGAGAAAAATCCTGAAATGTTTTCCTCAAAAAACATAATTTCTTTAAGACTGTAGACAGAAAGACATGATCATCTTGGATGGCAAGGGGGTGAGTAAATAATTTGTAAATTGTTGTTCTGGAAGTGGACTTCTCCTTTAATGTCCTTTTAGATATTGGATCTGAACGAACTTTCCTTTTGGCTTCTTCATTTTTAAGGTCCTATTTGTTTCAGTTCCAGACATATTGAAATTCCAATATGGCTCCAGGAGTAAACTGTTAAAATGCACTCATTTTAAGTGGTCAGGCAGAGTAAGGCAAATGTTGGTCACTTTGCATAAATATGATACTTCTTTTCTTATAAAGAGGAATGTTTGAAGAACAAACAATGTTGAAACTAGAGATGTATCTCGTTTCCTTCTGTCAAAACAACTGGATTAAACATACCTTGTCTGAATAAATATTCTTTTTCCAAAGTGTGCGTGCCTATAATTCAAGAAGTATTAAAGATATCAGAATAATATTTTAGATTGTAGTTCTTAATTAACTTTTCTTTCGAAATCAACATTTTCAAGGCCCTACATTGTTCATTCCCAGAAATATAGGGATCTCAGTGGTGCTCAAATATACATTGTTGAATATGACCTTTCAATGTTTGAAATCAAATGTGTGTCACTTTGTGTACAGCCAGTACTTAATTTATTTAAAAAACAATTTCTAAAGAATTAATAAATGTTCAAATTAGAATTGTATCTTGTTTACAAGATAGAAAAAAAAAACATGAAAGTGCTGTTTCCCCATTTTTGAATGGTCATCATTGACACATAATGCAACAAAGACTGCTAAAGTTAACATATTTTACTAACAGACCTACCAATCTCTGTGTAAAAATAACATTATGATACTGCCATCTTTCTGAAGTCATTTTTACCCCCTTGTAATTTGATGAGTCTCAGGTGAAACTTGCCATTTTGACCCCTCTACAAAATAGTGGGTTACTCAGTAAATACTCATCCATGACATTCAATATTTTGACTTTCATCACTATACATGTCTATCTTTCGTCATAAAAAATATTAGCAAAATCAAAAATTTGAGCCGGGGACCTCTGGTTGAGTTGACACGGAATGGCCCATTTGTATTTGCCTTCTGGATTTAATTGCATTTAGGATTCATCTAGAATTCGTCTCACTTCACAGAGTAGTTAGTTCTTGACAGTTTATGAGGGACTTTTTTCATCTCATTTCCTGTGATGACCTGTCAGTTGTAATAGCTTGCACCAAAACGCATGAGATCTGCCGTCATACATCCCATGTGGCATATGCACGCATTACATCAGCCGGACAAGGGCCTGAGAGTCACTCAGTCAGTCCACACTGGCCCTCAAGAGCCTCAGGCAACACACACACAAACACACTCGACTCAGCTCTAGTGAACAGTCACTGAGCACGTCATGTCAGGACTCCTGGGATACTTATTTTTACATCACTATTGATTGATCTGCATTTGTCTTTCAGCTCTAAAATTAGAAACTGCTTCACATGCATGATGCAAACAAAAGGTCCAGATGTGCATGCCTCTGTTAAACCAGCATGTTTTTGCTTAGCTAAATCAGTCCGCTGATATATGTATAAATATAATGTGCAGGTGATGCTGACTTCCAGTTGCTTTTATCTCTCACCTTTCAGTTGTTTACATCAATCTGTGATTGGCGTCATGTACTGTATGCAAACGAGCGGCATTTGCTCTGTGTTAATTATAGCTCTGCCTCCCTGCCTGTAATACAACCGGTTTATGTTAGATGACCTTAACTGTCTTAATGAGTGTATACATGATGCTGCTGCTTAGTTTGTGTGACTAGTTGCTTAAAGTAGTTAAACTGCAGTCAGGCTGTCTGGAACTGAAGTTGTTCACTTATTGATCTACTGAGGGGTAAAATATTTTTGTTTAATAAATAAACCCTGACTTGGTCAATGGTAGGTTTTGTGTAAATCTGAGGGGGTTTATTTTTACAATAATGCCTGATTGGCTGTAAATTATCCCTTAGATAACTACACTTAAAGGAGAAGTACACTTCCAGAACAAAAATTGACAGATAATGTACTCACCCCCTCATCATCCAAGATGTTCATGTCTTTCTTTCTTCAGTCATAAAGAAATTATGTTTTTGAGGAAAATATTTCAGGATTTTTCTTCATATAATGGACTGATATGGTGCCCCGAGTTTGAACTTCCAAAATGCAGTTTAAATGCGACTTCAAACAATCCCAAATGAGGTTGTAAACAATCCCAGCCAAGGAAGAAGGGTCTTATCTAGCGAAACAATCGCGTATTTTTATGAAAAAAATACAGTTTAAATCCAAATTCAGGTTTTTTTTTCCATTTTAATTTTTCTGGATTCAGTTTTTTCTGTTTTAATTTTTCTAAACTCCTTTTTAATGGTTAAATTAAATTTTATTAATCAAAAGCATGTCTAATTAATTAAATCATGAAACTTATACAATTTCACATCAATTTAATAAAGGTTTAACAAAAATGACATGTTTAGGGCCCTATGAAATGTTTTATTTTTTCTCACCATTTGTTTTATTACCAAATTTTGTTTTATAGCATGTCTAATTATTTGAATGCATACTTAATTTATTCAAATTTATTCTTAAAATAGCCTTATGAAAGGTTTTTTTACCCTCAGAAATTCTGTGATGTTTAAAATGTTCTGATTATCAAATGAAGGCATAAAACATTTTCATTTATCTTTTAATTATTGAAAATTAAGCAAACTTTTTTTTGGCAAACAAAGGGGAATTTACTATTAAAATTAAAACAAGAAAGAAATGTGTGATTATACCCTAAAAAATAATGTTTGTTTCATTTTAATAGTAGCAGTAATGGTAGTAATATATATCTGGCACTATGCCTACCCACTTTTTTTTGACGGGTTGCCGTGTCTACCTTTACATTTCTGTGTGTGTATGATATAACGCAACTTTTCCTTAAATGAAACAGTCAAATGCTCATGAAGTGACTCTCAGCAGATATTGTTCATGTATTTATGTCCTCATTTAGTGAGACGACAGACACTGAAATCACCGCGAGCGTCACAGGATCACTTCAGTGTGTGTAGTAAACAGACCCGCTCACCTGCTCCATTCATTAAAACAGAGACACACAGAACATGCAGGATTCACATTTAAATGGTATTTTTGTGGCGTAATATTTACAGATATTAGTCTATATTGCGGTTTGATTTAAGTGTAATGACCTACTTTTAATTGATTCATGCAAACTTTAACGAATTCCGTGACATTCCGCGTTATTCAAGTAAATTTCGTTTGAAGCTGTATTTAAACTGCATTTTGGAAGTTCAAACTTGGGGGCACCATAGAAGTCTATTATATGGAGAAAAATGCTGAAATGTTTTCTTTAAAAAATATAATTTCTTTACAACTGAAGAAAGAAAGACATGAACATCTTGGATGACAAGGGCGTATCTGTAAATCTTTGTTCTAAAAGTGGACTTCTTTTATGTATGTATTATGTAATTTATTAATAAAATTAGAACAGTATCAGGCACAACAACAAGGCTGTTGAAGTTGACACTAAATGCATCTTAAAAACAGTTTGTGAATCAGATTTTTGCATGCATGTAGTTTTATTAAACGTACAAGGTTTTTATGATGAGTTATGATTACTGAATGTTGTACTGAATTGTGAATGCTCTGTTATAGGCCCTGTTTGTCAAATTATACAGGAAATTACATCTGTTTTAATTAAAAAAATTACTAGTAAATACTAGTGGTCAAACAATAGGGGTTTTCAAAGCCCAATGTTTATAGCGCAGGGTGGCCAATATAATATTTATATATATATATGTGTATGTATATTTTAATTCAGCAAAGGTAAATAAAATTGATTCAAAGTGGTAGTAAAAACAATTTAAATTTGCAAAAGATTTCTATTTCAAAAAAATCTTGAAAAAAAACATGCATCACGTGTAAGCACAGCTATTTTCAACATTGTTAATAATAAGAAATGTTTCTTGAGCAGCACATCTTACATTTACATTTTAAAATATATTTGAATAGAACACAGTTCTTTTAAATTGTAATAATAATTCACAATATTACTCTCTCTCTCTTTCTCTCTCTCTCTCTCTCTCTCTCTCTCTCTCTCTCTCTATATATATATATATACACACACACACACACACACACACTACCATTCAAAAGTTTGGGATCAGTAAGTTTTTTTTATGTTAGTCTCTTATGCTCATCAAGGCTGCAATTATGTGTTCAAAAATACAAAAAAAAAACAGTAATATTGTGACATATTATTGCAATTTCTAATATGGTTTTCCTGTTTTAATATACTTTAAAATATAATTTGTTTCTATGATAAATAAAAAGAACAGAATTTATTCAAAATAGATTTTTTTTTCTAACAATGTAAGTCTTTACTGTCACTTTATCCATTTAACACATCCTTGCTGAAAAAAAGTATGAATTTACTGATCCCTAATTTGTGAATGCTAATGTATGTTGTAACACAAAATCTCTGTTTTTATTAAACACTCTTCTTTTTAACTTTGTATTCATCAGAGTATCCTGAAAAAAAGTGTCACCCAAGTCCCAGAAAATCTTAAGCAAATCTTAAATCTGTTTTCATCATTGATAATAATATATCAGATATCAGCATATTAGATTATATATTCTGAAGGATCATGTCACACTGAAGACTGTAATGATGCTAAAAATTCAGCTTTGTTTCACAGGAATAAATTATATTTTAAAATATAATAAATTAGAAAACTGTTATTTTAAATTGCAGTAATATTTCACAAAATTACACTTTTGTTCTGTATTTCTGATCAAGTAAAAAATAACCTTTTTTAAACAACATTAAAAATCTTACTGTTCCCAAACTTTTGAATGGCAGTGCATATACCAGTTTAATAATAGAAACTCAGATGTGCACCAATTTATAAGACAAAGAGTCATTTTCAGTATGTTTACTCAGAATTCACTAAAACATAAAAATGTACATGCATTAGCCACTGACAAAGCTGTTAGCAGATTTTCCCTAGGCTTTGGTAAGCCACATAGCGCCTAGTGTTACACTGATGTCAGTTTTTCTGACAGGCCTCTCTGAGGTCTGTATGTTCCCAGTGTTCAGTGGCACATTCTCTTGTCGAGGTGATGGAGGAGAGGTGTCATTCCCACCCATAAATTAGCTCGCCGACTTGTTAGCGTATGCGTTCACTGTGTCTTCTTCCTCCGCAGGCTCAAACAGACGATGAGAGTTGACGAGACCCACGGCTCTTGGTGACGACGCGGTCCCGCTATGGGGCTCCCGTGAATGGCCCGGGCGTCGAGTATGTTGACTGCCTGTCAGCATGACGCCGTTGGACCTGTGGCTTTCGCGCTCCATCCCCATGTGTCTGCTGCTGCAGAGCCTGGTTCTCATGGTCCTGTGCTTTCCGTCTGCCAGCACCTGTCCCAAGGGTTGCACCTGCCAGCGCTCCGAAAGCCCTCCGCACGGACTCAACGTCACCTGTAGTCTGTCGCGCCTGAAGGAGATCCCGCCTGACGTCCCTCCGGACACCCAGCTGCTACAGCTGGACCGAAACCACATATCTCTGGTCCCCGATCGCATATTTCATGGCTTGAGGATGCTTCGGAGGCTCAATCTCTCCCACAATGCCGTGGAGACCCTCGGCGAGGGGGCGTTTGTTGGATTGGAGGGCTCTCTGGAAGTGCTGGACCTTTCCCACAACCGGATCACTAGCGTGCACAAGGACGCGTTCGCACGGTTGAAGGCACGTGTGATGGTGGACAACAACCCTTGGCATTGCGACTGCGCCCTGCAGCAGGCGCTGGGCGGCATGGCGCACAACCATGAGGCCGCCACGCGCGTGCTGTGTCGTAGTTCAGAGCTGAGGGACCAGGAGGGCCAGCCGTTCCTGGCCGTGGATGCAGACTTGTGCAACCTGGCCAAGCGGACCACCGACTACGCCATGTTGGTGACCATGTTCGGCTGGTTTGCGATGGTTATCTCTTATGTTGTGTACTATGTACGGCAGAACCAGGAGGACGCGAGACGACACCTCGAGTACCTGAAATCGCTTCCCAGCAAGCCCAAGAAACCGGACGAACCGGAGGACATAAGCACGGTCGTGTGATGCTACAAAGATCGCACGATCCCAGAGACTAAAGGGCCGTTCACACCAAGGATGATAACTGTAACGATAACTATAAGAGTATATGGAATTTTGTGTAACGGAGGCCAGCGGTAGGTGCTGTGCAGGTAAACCTCACTCCCCTGATCTCAAGAGTTGCACTAGCTACTGATGCTAGTGGCTGCAGTCTTTAACCTCCTTGTTAGTGCGCCTGCCTCCCATGCTGGAGACCTGGGTTCAAGTACCGCTCGGAGCAGGTGCAAGTAGGACCCGGGGGGGTTATGTTGGTGCCGTGACCCGGATGGGAGTGAGGTTTAGGGGGGTGAGTGTAATGGAGGTCAGCGGTAGGTGCTGTGCAGGTAAACCTCACTCTCCTGATCTCAAAAGAAGCCCTAGCAATTGACACTAGTGTCTGCTGTCTTTAGCCTCCATGTTAGTGCGCCTGCCTCCAATGCCAGAGGCCCGGGTTCGGGTAGGTCTCGGGGGCAGGGTTCATTCGCACCACAGCTACTATGATAACAGTGTAGAGAGACTGTATTGTTTACAGGTGGTGATCAGAATCAATTATAATATATGTTATCGTCCGTTATTGTGGGTGCTGATATAGTTATCGTTATAGTTATCATTCTTAGCAAGAGCGGGCCTTAAACCAGGATGTTGATCAATCTGATGCGAATCGTAAATGTCGTCTAGCGTACTACACCTGTCTTCTCTTTTTCCAATGTGCTTTCCTGTTTCTGAGTATGTATTTAGAACAATTTGTGATACACTTCC
This sequence comes from Labeo rohita, assembly GCF_022985175.1. Taxonomy (NCBI): domain Eukaryota; kingdom Metazoa; phylum Chordata; class Actinopteri; order Cypriniformes; family Cyprinidae; genus Labeo; species Labeo rohita. The sequence goes on from NC_066887.1 coordinate 32,540,633, forward strand.
AACCCTTTGTCCTTACGAGAAAGAGAGAGTCTTTTAAACGTGACGTCCAGGTGGCATTAAAACAATCGCGAAGTTGTCCTCTAAACGTGGTCCGAACCCACCTTTAGAGCGAGAACTTGTCTTCAGGCACATTGACACGAGTAATTTTCTATTTTAACTAGTCAGTTGGAAGAGATCGTCGATCATTAAGCAGTGCTAATGACCAGTACAGGTATTTTGAGAAATCAAATCTCAGGTGCAAATGTTGATAGACTCCAATGATTTGTAAAAACCCTACGATGTTTTGATGCTACCAAGTTTTGTAAGACAAACGATAATCCAGGCATGTGCGCATTAGCTACAATCGCGAATCATTTTACGACCTTCAAAAGGCGTGGAGTACCCTTTATTAGTGAAATGACGGGACATTTCTTCCAACGTTCGGAAACTATTATCGTGAGCCTGTGCATTTTTAGGTTTTCTGTTTTGTTTTCACGTTAAAACTCGTGCACATTCAATCGTGAATCGTTGAGTCGTAGAGCACAGCAGTGCTGGTGTGGTGCTTGTCACGTGATTCTCGGAACCGTAGTCGAGGAACGTAGTCGATACCTCCATCCGAGTCTTTTGTCGGTAACGTTACTTGTGAGGCTCTTTGTCGATGTCGTAACTCACCGTGCGTAAAAATAGGCTCCCGAGCCCCGTGTTAGTCATTGTGTAATCTGCGAGGCGGCCAGTGTTTTTTCGTAAACGTAAGGTTCCATCCCTGAATCCAAACTCTTGACATCCAGGACAGAAAATGTACATCCTGGATGAGGAACTTCAGCTTCCCCTTGCGCTATGGGCCATCAGCGCTTAGTGATATTATTGTGTGTGTACAGTAATTTGGGCCGGTCGTGAGCAGAAAATTACAGCTGTCACTCTGTTACTGGCCTCATTCTTACGGCTGACTGCCGAGTCCAGCAAAGCAAAGCCCCGGGGAGAGCTAGAGGATAGAAAGACGACAGGAGAAGTGAGGAAATGGAAAACAGGATGCTGGGAACAAGTTCAGGAGGAAATCAGAACAGGCGGTGGGATCGTGGTATAGTAAGTTTCAGATGGCTTTCATATATCATTGCATTCACTTGATCCAAGGCAACTGTGGTATTTCCATGATTATCATGTCCAAAAGCTGTTAGTACCATGGTAGCCTCCAAAACAAATGTTTTTATGATGGATGCAGCCATGAACTGTATATTCAAAATTGGGGAATCAATAGGTCCTAATCAAAATGAATTAGTATCATGTGCACAAATTGGAAATACTGTGGTAGATCTTAATACCATGGTAGAGACTAAAATTATGGTAGTATGATGGATGCAACCATGTACTGTATATTCAAAATTGGGAAACCAAATGTAAAATTTAAAGCATTGGTCATTGGGAAAAGATATATATCAGTACAATGTGAACAAATTGGAAATACTATAGGAGTGTCTAAAAAACATGGTAATATGATGGAAGCAACCATTTATATTGAAGATTGGGGAATCACATGTAAAATTTAAAGCATTGATCATTGGGGGGAAAAGCCAATTGGAGTATGTTAGTATCCATAAGTGTCCATGAATTGGAAATATTCTGGTACAGTAGTTTTTAATACCAAGGCTTTGTCCAAAAACATGGTATTTTGATGGATAGAACCATATATATTCAATATGTATTCAGAATTTGGGCACTAAGTGTTTAATGTAAAGCACTGGTCATTGGGAAAAAGATGACATTCAGAATATGTTAGTACCATGCCCACAAATTGGAAATACTGTATTAGTACCATGTATTAGTACCATGTCCTCAAATTGGAAAAAAATGGAAATGTTATGGTAGTTTTTGACACCATAGTAGTGTCCAAAAACATGCTATTATTATGGATGCAAGCATATATATTCAAGATTGGGGGACAAAATGTAAAATGTAAAGCCTTGATCATTTGGGGAAAAAATTCTGATCCAGAGTATGTTAGTGTCCATAAATTGGAAATACTGTGGTACAGTAGTTTTTTATACCATAAAAGTGTCCAAAAATGTGGTATTATGATGGATGCAACCATGTATATTCAGGATTGGGGACTAAAGGTAAAATCTAAAGCATTGATAATTGGGATAATTGGGGGGAAAATTAAATTCAGAAAATGTTAGTATCATGTCCACAAATTGGAAATACTATGGTACAACAGCTATGTATTATGATGGATGCAACCATATGCATTCAAAATTGGGGGACTAAATGTAAAGCATTGATCATAAATACCAGGTACGCAGATTGGAAATACTATGATAGTTTTTAATACCATGGTAGTGTCTAAAATTGCGATAATATGATGGATGCAGCCATGTACTGTATATTAAAAAATGGGGAACCAAATGTAACACTTGAAGCATTGGTCATTGGGAAAAAATTACATTCAGAATATTTTAGTACCATGTCCACAAATTGGAAATACTCTAGTTGTGTCCATAGTAGAGTCCCCCAAAAAAACATGGTTTTATGATGGACGCTTCCATATATATAAGCCAAATGTAAAGTTTAAAGCATTAATTACTGGGGAAGAAATTGTTGATCAGAGTATGTGAGCATCTATAAATTGGAAATACTATGGTACAGTAGATTTTAATACCATGGCAGTGTCCAAAAAACATGGTATTGTGATGGATGCAAACATATATATTCAGGACTGGGTGACAAAATGTAAAGCATTAATCACTGGGGAAAAATTGTTGATCAGAATTAAATAGTACCATGTCCACAAATTGGAAATATTATAGTTGTGTAAATTGGAAATACTATAGTTGTGTCCAAAAGAAACATGGTATTATGATGGATGCAACCATTTATATTCAAGATCGGGGAACCAAATGCAAAATTTAAAGCATTGGTTATTGGGAAAAATATTGCCAGCCAAAATATATTAGTACCATGTCCACAGATTGGAAATACTATGATGTTTATGGTATATTATATTCGTGTCCCAAAAATGGTAATATGATGGATGCAAATTTATATATTCTAGATTGGGGAATAAATGTAAAAGGTAAAGCATTGTTAATTGGGAAATTACCAAATTAGAAATTACAAACTAAAATGCATTGCACTATTATGGATGCAACTATATATATTTAAGATTGGGGGACAAAGTGTAAAATGTAAAACATTTATCATTAAAAGAATGTTTTAATTACAGTGTCCATAAATTGGCAATACTATTTTACAGTAGTTTTTTAATACCATGGCAGTATCCAAAAACATGGTATTTTGATGGATGCAACCATATATATATCAAGATGTAGGACTAAACATAAAGCATTCATATGGGAAAAAATGTGCTAATCAAAATGAATTAGTACCATGTGCACAGTTCAATCTAATACCACGGTAGTGTTTAAAAAGCTTGGTATTATGATGGATGCAACCATATACATTTAAGATTGGGGGACCAAATGTAAAATGTAAAGATAAAATTGCCATCAGAATATTATTAGTACCATATCCACAAATTGGAAACACTATGGTAGTTTTGTGAGTGGAATGAGCGTTGTTTCTTTATTGTAACTTCATTGTTGTGTATCCAGTGAAGTGCTTTTTTAATGAAACTTTTTAAACGGTAATTAAATTCCAAGGTTGGTGCCGTTATAATAATGACGTTTGATCGTGGCTTCGACATCGGTTCATCAGAACATTAGGAGAAATTTAGAAGAACATTAGGGAGAACACTAACCCGACTTCACTGTAGATAAAGAGCTTGTCATTTGCGTAGGAAGGTACCTGAAATCCCTTTAAAGAATCGTGTTTGAATGTACTTATCTAGTCTTTTTGCCTTGTCTAACTGCGGTTGTTCTACACGCTGTATTGTGCTGGGAAAGAGAGCCGTTTCTCAATGCAGACTCCACAGTGAAGCACGCTGTAGCCAAGGACACGGGGGAGAGATTTTCTAAGTGCCTGAAATACTCGTCTCTAAGTCTCTCATTCTTCCAGCTAACGATAACTTTGCTTTGAAACGTTTTGTTCGGTCTCGCCCAGCTCGAGTCTACTCGGCCTCAACCGGATAGGTCTTTACTGCACAAAGATACTGGGAAAACGAATGAAGTACAGGAGTGCCATTGATGCGTGATGTAGTTCTTCCTGTTTTCTTAAGGCCTTTTCACATGATTCGTGTCACGGCTTCAATGCTGTGCAATGTTTTGGCCTCCACATGAAAAGCATTGCAGATTATGTCGCCAAAGGGTGATTTGACAAGGTTGCGAAAAGTATGAAGTGTTGAAAATAGTAACAGATATCTTATATTAGAACAGAAAGTCCTGGCGTTGCTTAGATGCATTGGAGAAACAAAACAAAGACACGTCTAACTTTTCTCTGAATGTCATGATATGCATTTGACGTTCCAGTTTACAAATAAGTTAATCTTCCATCTTGTTTTGATTTTCACATTAGATGCATATCTTTGGGAAATAGTTGGTTGTTCTTTGAAAAGGTTCAAATCAAGCGATAAGATTTAGGTTAAAACTGACATGACCACAATATGGCGCAGGTTTGTCCTTACCAGGTTAACAGGTTTCTATTTCTGCATTATAAAATCACATTGGTCCAATTACATTTAACATCAAATATGATCTTTAATGCCTGTGATTTTTTTTTTTTTTCATTTGATGAGGACAGAAACACTACATACTCTTGGAAATGTATTGCACCTGCTCACGATGCTGTAGTTTGATGCTTCGCTGCATTGATTTTGATGCATTTGGGAACCGAACGTGAATCATGTGAAAGGGCTTTTATTGGAAAAAAGTAGAGGAGAGTTGTGGCGTGTGTTTCTTCCTATGTTATGTTAATTAGTTTTTTTTTTTTTTTAAAGTAATTACTTCATTTTTGTGTGCCATTTTTTGGCTTGGTATACATGAAACTGACTCCTGCTCAAAAAAAAGTGACATACTGTTGAAGACGTAAAACTGGAGGAGGATCAATGGTACATCACATTGTAAACGCATGATGTAGAGAAAATGAAATAAAAGATTCATTTACACTGTTCCTGGTATGCATAGACTGTTTTTTTCAACTCTGTTCCAAAACCAAGCGAGTAGTGTTGGGCATGTTACTTTAAAAAAACAATTCGTTATAGTTACTAGTTACTTCTCACAAATAGTTACTGAGTTACATCATTATAAAAGTAACTAATTACCAGGGAAAGTAACTATTGTGCTACTTTTTTAAAAGAAATGTTCAAATATTTCAGGATGCCCCCCATATTAAGTATGTTAAATGAATTAAATCTAAATTAAATTAATGACATTTTTAGTTTACTATATATATAAAGTTTAATGGCACAGTTTTTTTTAAACATCTGACACTTAGCAGCAGTCAGTCAAGCATTAAAAAATGACATTATGATAATTTAGCATTAACCTGTAGTAATTAGATCTTTAGTAATTATACTCTTGAAGATGTAAAACTGGAGGAGGACCAATGTAAATCCATGATGTAGAGAAAATTAAATAAAATATTCATTTACACTGTTTCTGGTATGCATAGACTGTTTTTTCGACTCTGTTCCAAACCTAGTGAGCAGTGTTGGGCATATTACTTTGAAAAAAGTAATTAGTTATAGTTACTAGTTACTTCTCACAAATAGTAACTGAGTTACATCATTATAAAATAACTAATTACCAGGGAAAGTAACTATTGTGCTACTTTTTTAAAAGAAATGTTCAAATATGTCAGGATGCCCCCCATATTAAGTATGTTAAATGAACTAAATTTAAAAATTAATGACATTTTTAATTTAGTTTTTTTAAACATCTGACACATAGCATCAGTCAGTCAAGCATTATAAAATGACATTATGATAATTTAGCATTAACCTGTAGTAGTTAGATCTTTAGTTATTAGAATAACCATGTATGAATGCATATTTGTCATGTTGAGTGAACTTAGGAGTGGTGGTGGTGCTTAAGATATTGTTTGCAATTTAGTGTTTCTATAAAAAACACTTCTATTACTACGTATTCTACTATAACACTGTAAAATGCGCCAAGGATTTAATGAGCTGCTGGTTTCATGAATATTAATCACGTTGTCTGCGGTCGCTCAAACTAAATTGCTGAAATCAAAACAGGGACGATAATAGGTGAGCGCCAACCAATGAGATTGCCGTTTGCGTATTAGTCCCGCCTACTACCGAAGAAACCGGCAGTTCTTAAAAGCTGAAGAATTCCAAAGGAAGTCCATTATTTTGACAGGAAAATACAACAAAAATATTGTTTACATGAATCACGTCAATTCTTCATGATATGAAAGTCTCTCTCGCTCTGTATTTTTCTTTGCGTGTGAGACAAAGCCACGGCTAGTCGTGTGCTTTCACAATGGAGTTTATTATTATTTCTTCAAATACAGGTATGCTGCGCATCCATTCAGATGAACTGAAAAATAAAATGATAATAATATTTAAATAAGTAACGGCGCATTTTATTGTCAGTAACGGTAACGGAGTAAACAGTAATTCGTTTGGTTACTCGTTACTGAAAAATAACGCCAATAGTAACGCTGCTTATTTATGATGTCGTTATTCTAGTGAGCTGCCTACATAGGGGGTATTTTAAGATGCACTTCTGAGGCTGTTCCACGAAAAATTGCTTCCTTTTAAGGCATTTCACCAACATACAAAGCCAACAACTTCATCAAACCAAAAAAAAAAACATGCTTGCTAATATTTACTTCTATTTTAGGTGGGGAAAAAGCATGCACGGTGTCAAATTTGCATCCAGTGGCAATTCTCTGGCACTGAGATGCAAAGTAGAGGGTCATGAATAAAACAAGGGCCGAATTCTGACAAGAGGCCAAATCTGAGAGGATTGAAATGAAAACAAAAGCGTTTGAAGGGAGACGAAACACGGTTTGTCACGGGTTCAGTGAAAAAGCACCATCAAATCTCTGACACTGACATCTGTTGTCCTTTTTCATCTGAAGTGTGGACGCCTATTATCATCGCGCCGTGTCTAAAACGGGACCACAAATTGGATCTATTTTTAAGGTGGTTTAAGCTGTGACAAGTTGAGCCTTATGGTGAGCTGCTAAAATGATTCACATTTCTGAGAGGCAAACACGTTCGGATCTGTTGGAGGATGTTGAGCTTAAGAAATAAGTGCAAATATTTCAAGTGGATATAAAGATTTGTAATCAATTCGCAAGATATTTGCAATTTGTAAGCTATTAAAAACTTTAGTTTTATTATAGTAAACTAAAACTTAAATTACTCAAATGTTGTATGGATGTAGTTTTGTGTCAGTTGTTTTGTTTGATTTTTTTATTAAAATAATACTTGCTGTTGAAATGTTTTGATGTTCTCCATTGTATGATTTTCTCACATTTGGTTTATTGCAGCAGAAAACCCAGTGTTCATTGTTATATTACAGGCCACATCTTCACAGTTTTCCATAGATGTGCACTACCAGTCAAAAGTTTTTGAACAGTAAGGTTTTTTTTGTTTTGTTTTGTTTTTAAAGAAGTGTCTTCTGCTCACCAAGCCTGCTTTATTTGATCCAAAGTACAGCAAAATAAAATGCTGAAATATTTTTACTATTTAAAATAACTGTTTACTATTTGAATATGTTTTAAAATGTAATCTATTCCTGTGATTTCAAAGTTGAATTTTTAGCATCATTACTCCAGTCACATGATCCTTCAGAAATCATTCTAATATTCTGATTTGCTGCTCAAAAAAACATTTATTATTATTATTTTGAAGACAGCTGAGTAGAATTTTTTTCAGGTTTCTTCGATGAATACAAAGTTCAAAAGAACAACATTTATCAAAAATAGAAATCTTTTGTAAGATTATAAATGTCTTTAATCAATTTAAAGCATCTTTGCTAAATAAAAGTATTCATTTCTATAATTTCTTTCCCCAAAACACTAGTTTTTGTTTCAAGTTTTGTTACATGTTACATGTTACAAAAGCTTTTTATTTCAGATAAATGCTGATCGTTGGAGCTTACTATTCATCAAAGAATCCTGAAAAAAATTACTCAACTGTTTTAAATATTAATAATAATAATATTAAAAAATGTTTCTTGAAACAAATCAGCATATTAGAATGATTTCTGAAGGATCATGTGACACTGAAGACTGGAGTAATGATGCTGAAAATTCAGATTTGATCACAGGAATAAATTTCATTTTAAAACATATTCAGATAGAAAGCAGTTATTTTAAATAGTAAAAATATTTCAAAATGTTACTGTTTTTGCTGTACTTTGGATCAAATAAATGCAGGCTCATGAGCAGAAGAGACTTTAAAAAACATTAAAAATCTTTTGGCTGGTAGTGTATTTAAGAGAAAAATGCCAGAAACATAAAATTAACTGAAATAAAAATGAAAATGCAAATTCTAAAAATAAAAACTAATTCAAAATATGAATAAAAACTAATAATATGATACTAAAATAATGTCTGAAACTGTAGTATCAGATAGCAAAGCATCAAAGCATGTTGTATGGATGTACAAATCAGTGTCACATTAGTTTTTGTCAAATGTTTTGTTTGTAAAGTGTGCCTAAGCTTGTATTTTTATTCAAATAATACTTGCTGTTGAAATGTTTTCATGTTCTCAGTTGTATGATGTCCTCAGATTTGGTTCATCGCAGCAGAAAACCTTGTTTTCCATAGATGTACACTACCAGTCAAAAGTTTTTGAACAGTAAGATTTTTCATGCTTTTAAAAGAATTTTTTTTGTTCACCAAGCCTGCATTTGATCCAAAGTACAGCAAAAACAGTACTATTATGAAATATTTTTACTATTTAAAATAACTGTTTTCTATTTAAATATATTGTAAAATGTAATTTATTCCTGTGATTTCAAAGCTGAATTTTTAGCATCATTACTCCAGTCACATGATCTTTCAGAGATCATTCTAATATTTTAATCTGCTGTTCAAAAAACATTTATTATTATTATTATTTTGAAAACAGCTAAGTAGAATTTTTTTAGATTTCTTTGATAAATAGAACAGCATTTATCAGAAATAGAAATCTTTTGTAACATTATAAATGTCTCTGATCAATTTAAACCATCCTTGCTAAATTAAAATATTAATTTCTATAATTTCTTTTCACAAAGAAAAAAAATATGCTGACTCCAAGCTGTTGAATGGTATAGTGTATAATGTTACAAAATCTTTTTACTTAAGATAAATGCTGATCTTTGGATCTTTCTATTCATCAAAGAATCTTGAAAAAATTACTTGGCTGTTTTAAATATTGATAATAAAAATACATGTTTCTTGAGCAGCAAATCAGCATATTAAAATTATTTCTGAAGGATCATGTGACACTGAAGACTGGAGTAATGATGCTGAAAATTCAGCTTTGATCACAGGAATTAATTACATTTTCAAACATATTCAAATAGAAAGCAGTTATTTTTAAATAGTACAAATATTTCACAGTATTATGGCTTTTGCTGTAATTTGGATCAAATAAATGCAGGCTCAGTGAGCAGAAGAGACTTCTTTAAAAAAAAAAAAAACATTAAAAATCTTTTGACTAGTAGTGTATTATAATTGGTTTCTTAATCAATTGATGCATATTCATCACCTTCAATGTTACTGCATTTTCAACCTTGTAAATATTTGAGATTATAAAAATGATGATGAAAAATCTCTTGACGTGCTGTGATGTTCAGTACTTGTGTTCCCTTCTTCAAATAAAACGCTAAATCAAACAGCATCTAAATTTATAATAACTTCCAAGGGCGAATATTTGAGAAACAAAAGCGCTTAAGAACTTGAGCGATTCAGGGTAATTTTTTCAAAATTAGCTGTGAAAGCATTGACAGGTCGACGTGTCCTTGCAGGAACAGACGAATTCTCAAGCATTGCAGTCCCTACAAAGAGTGTCAGGTAAATCTACCAGCTCCAGTTTGGAGTTTCCAGTATTCAAACCTCGTACTCAAAGCTTTGAGCTCAATTATTATTCCAGTGTTAATGCGTCTTACCGTGTCCTTGGTATTAGAGACATTCGCTGTTTTGATCAGGCTGCTTGCAATGAATACAAGCCACATACACTGATAAAAATGAGGCCATTTAAGATGAGTTTGTCTCTTCATCAGATTTGGAGAAATGTAGCATTACATCACTTGCACACCAATGGATATGAATGGGTGCCGTCAGAATGAGAGTCCAAACAGCTGATAAAAACATCACAAGTAATTCAAACCACATCAGTCCATCAATTAACATCTTGAGAAGCCAAAAGATGCATGTTTATAAGAAACAAATCCATCATTAATGTGTTTTTAACTTTAAAACAGCTTAAATGTGACTCCATAATTCATAATAACACTTCCTCCTGTTGTTCTCTCACATCCAAATACTCCAAAATATTTGTTTAGAGCTGTTTTGGCTTGTAAACGGTGCTTGATCTGTGCAGATTTCTATTCTGACTCGGACAGGAGGAAGCTTTATTATGGATTATGCACTCGGTTTGACTGTTAAAATGTGTTAATGATGGATTTGTTTCTTACAAACATGCAGCTTAAGTCACAAACATGACTTCATAAGTCATTACCTGATGGATTGGAGTGGTGTGGATTACTTGTGAATTATTGGCATGTTTTTAATCAGCTGTTTGGATGCTCATTCTGACGGCACCCATTCACATCCATTGGTGAGCAAGTGATGCAATGCTGCATATCTGCAGCATTTCTCCAAATGCTGCATTTCTCCAAATCTGGTGAAGAAACAAACTCAACTACATCTCGGATGGCCTGAGCGCGAGTACATTTTCAGCCAGTTTAAATTTCTTGATAAAAAAAATGCTTTTTGTATTGGCTTCCTCGAATAACCCTCATACGTACTGCATGTTCAGAGCATTTATTATGGTATGTTTAATATCCTCTTGGAGTCTGGGGTGCAAAAGACGAAGATCTGCTTTGGCGGTGCTGCGCATCCCATGTCGTTTGTATTGCACGCAGGCCAGGACATGTTCACATTTAATTATTTTTATGTGAGTCTGGAAGCGCAGACGTGTCTCTCAACGAATCCCTGCGGATTCTGGAAGTACATTTGCCTGTTCCATAAATATTAAAACAGGCCAAGAGACAGTTGAGCCATCGCTGAGACGATGCTTTGTTGTTTCTTCTTGTAACCTTCATCATGTGTTTCGGGACACAGATTGTTGTGTGATCACATGCAATAAAGCGGTCGTTCATATGCGATACATGCACTCTAGAGAAATCTAGTTTATGGTGTGTAAAACCGGTGTTTCTTTGTGGTTCGGGATCATAATATGTTGGAGGCCGTAATACATCTTGCAGTGTTTGTAATGAAAAGATGCATGAGAAAATGAAGGATGTGATTGCATAATGACCATGAAAATGTTATTGCTTACAGGTTGCTATCAGGAGACTTCATGGACAGTAAAAAATGTCTCATTTAAATCAGTATTGCTTGGCATTTGTTTGTATTGTTTTGTGAAATTTACTAGCAATTTCTGAGTGAAAATGGTTTCCTCCATACAGCTCAGTGAGGAAATGTCAATTAAATTAAATTAATTAATTTATTAATTTATTTATTTATTTGATTATTTATTTTGACATATTTCATGGCAAGAAAATGCAATCATAATTGCAAATGTAGATTAATGATTGAATAATGTTTAATTTATTAAAATATGTGTTCACAAGTGTAATACAATAAGTAAGGTTATATGATTGAAGGACAAAATGTAAATGCTTTTAAAAATATATGTACATTTTTAAAATGTATTTTTTTAAATATACAAAAAAAAAGTCCAAAAAATACACGTAAAAAAATTATATTTGTTATTTTTGTTTATTTATTTATTTTCCTATATGCCCTACACCATTTTTTTTAAAATAGACGTTACATTTATTTATTTATTGCCATGTGGCTACACAGTTTTTTTTTTGTTTTTAAAATATATTTGTAAAAATATTCAAAAAAGTAAAAAAAAAAAAAAAATACATAGTTAAGTTTTATTTATTTATTAGTTGCCATACATATGGCGTCACCATTAAAAATATACAAAATTAAAAAAAATACATGTTAAAAATATTTATTTATTTATTTATCTACTGCTATTTGGCCTACACCATTTTACCAATATATTTTTAAAAATATACAAAAAGTTAAAAATGGCATGTTAAAATGTTTTATTAATTTATTTATAAAAAATAAACAAAAAACATGTTAAATGTTTATTTATTTATTTATTTATTGCCATAACCATTTTTTTATTTTCAAAGTATTTTTTTTAAAGTACACAAAACTCAAACAAATACACTTTAAAATATTTATTTATTTGCATATGGCTTACACCTTTTTTTATTTGAATTTGAATTTTTGCAATATACTTTTAAAAATATATATTTTTAAGTCAAAAATAAAAAAAAAATACTGTTAAAAAATGTGTAAGGATCCTGAGAATTAGGAGACCTGACCAAAAGTCTCATTTTAATCTCATTGCTTTCTCAGACAGTATATTCATTCTGAATTTTAATTTATTTGAGGTGCAAAACCCTCTTTAAATTTGTCTCTGTCACGTTCTTGGCCTCCGATCTCGCACAAACAAACAAACCCCTCCGGCTCGCGGTTTGAATGGAGTTTTAACAAAAAGGAAGGATTAATGCTGAAGCTTTTCTGTCTCGTGACACATTAACAATAGCATCCAATTTAAAAAGCTCATATCGATCACGTGGCGAGGCGAGGATTTACTCTCTTATTAAACAATTAATCTAATGACAGAGAAAGCACAATGTCTCGCTCCGGCAATGATTGTTTCATTTGCGAAATGAAGCCTGTGTATTCTGTCAGAGTCGCTGTATGCTAATGAAGCGTTTGCGTAAACCAGGCGCCTCATTCTCATGCAGAGCATCCGGAATATTCCACTAATGAGGAAACTCTTTCCAATTAAAGTCTCTGAGGCCGTGAGGAAATGTGAAAAACACTTTAGTGGTCTTTTTGCAATTTCAGAATCGCACTGCATGGGAAATCAGAGTTTCCTTAAACTAATAATTAACCTGGAAATTAAAACTCTCACCTTCATGTTACTATAACCTCATATTTTGTTCTTTTCACTGTTTAACATAAAAAATATATCATTTTTGAGGTAAACAATGAAAGGATATTCATTCCTTTAAGTGTGAAGTGTTTGTTCAGAGACGATTGTGTCCTGTTGTTTACACTTAATGAAGCTGTTGCACAGGCTGTTGTTTCTCAAAGTGTGATGAAAAGGAATGTCTTTGAGAAATGTGTGATTTTTGTATTAATGAAAGCATAATCTTCCTCTTTTGTACGACCTACTGAAGACACAGATCATGATGTTCAAAGAAAGTCTGATAAAATATGACTTTCATGAACAAATATCTGATCTCGTTCTTCATCAGGCTGAGTGGACCAAATTAGGATCAAATTAACATGATTTGCAAGTATTTTTTAGCATATATATCAATGTTTTTGCCATGTTTGCAACATTGTGATTATTATATATTAATATGATATTTAGCTGGCCAGTACATTTACTTAAAAGCATATAATTAGATGTTTTAATAGTGTCTTTATTTGTTTAATATTTTCATTTTTATTAATATGTTCAAACTATTTCAATTAATTGTTTCAAAGCTGATTCAAAGATTCAGCTGTGTCATTGTTCAGTCTCTGTGTAGTGAATTGAGTCATTGATTCAAAACTCTGATTCAGTTATTCATTCAATTATCCTCACATTGTTCACTGTGTAAGGAATTGAATCATTGGTTTTAAAATGCTGATTCAAAGGTTCATTCACATCATTGTTCACTTAAGTCTCTCTGCTGTGAATTGATTCATTGATTCAAAATGCTGATTCAAGACTCATTCACCACCAAATTTCAGTGTAGTGACTTGGTTCAAAACTCTGATTCAATTATTCACAAAACGCTGATTCAAACACTCATTCACACCATTGTTCACTTGAAGTCTTTGTGCAGTGAATTGATTCATTGTTTAAAAACTGATTCCATTATTTATGAAATTATTCAATATTGTTAAACTTTTTTCACTGAAAAAGACTCATTTGCACCATTGTTTATTAAAGTCTCTGTGTAGTGAACTGATTCATTGTTTAAAAATTATGATTCAATTATTTATTCAAATATTTATTTACAACATTGCTCATGAAGTCTCTGCCTAGAAAATTGATTCATTGATTCAAAATACTAAATCAAATGCTCATTCACATCATTGTTTGCTGAAGTCTCTGTGTGGTGAACTGATTCACTGATCCAAAATGCTGATTCAAAGACTCATTCACACCATTGTTCACTGCAGTCTCAGTTTTGTGAACTGGTTCATAGATTCAAAATGCTGATTCAAAACTCATTTGCACCATTGTTCACTGAAGTCTCTGTGTAGTGATTTGATTCATTGTTGCAAAACTATGAATTAGTTATTCAATTATTCAATTATTTATTTATATCATTGCTCACTGAAGTCTCTGCCTGGACAATTGATTCATTGATTCAAAATGCTGATTCAAAGGCTCATTCACATCATTGTTGACTGAAGTTTCTGTTTTGTGGATTAGTTAATAGACTCAAAACACTGATTCAAAGACTCATTCATTGTTCAATAAAGTCTGTGTAGTGAATTGATTCATTGCTTTAAAAGTATGATTCAATTATTCATTTAATTATTCAATTATTAATTTACATAATTGCTCACTGAAGTCTTTGTCTGGAGAATTGATTCACTGATTCAAAATGCTGATTCAAAGATTCATTTGCATTATTATTCACTTAAGTCTGTGTAGTGAATTGAATCATTGGTTCAAAACTCTGATTCAATTATTCTTTCACTTTATTTTTCACTGGTCTCTGTGTGGTGAGTCGAATCATTAATTTAAAACTGATTCAGCTATTCATTTGCATAATTATTCACTGACGTCTCTGTGTGGTGAATTGATTCACTGATACATAACACTGACTCAAAGACTCATTTGCATCATTGGTCACTGAAGTCTCTGTGTAGTGAATTGAATCATTGGTTCAAAACTGATTCAATTATTCTTTCACTTTATTGTTCACTGGTCTGTGTGGTGAGTTGAATCATTAATTTAAAACTGATTCAACTATTCATTTGCATAATTATTCACTGATGTCTCTGTGTGGTGAATTGATTCACTGATACATAACACTGATTCAAAGACTCATTTGCATCATTGTTCACTGAAGTCTCTGTGTAGTGAACTGAATCATTGGTTCAAAACTGATTCAATTATTCTTTCACTTTATTGTTCACTGGTCTGTGTGGTGAGTTGAATCATTAATTTAAAACTGATTCAACTATTCATTTGCATAATTATTCACTGATGTCTCTGTGTGGTGAATTGATTCACTGATACATAACACTGATTCAAAGACTCATTTGCATCATTGTTCACTGAAGTCTCTGTGTAGTGAATTGAATCATTGGTTCAGAACTCCCTGATTCATTCATTCAAATATTCATTCGCATAATTGTTCACTGACGTGTGTGGTGAATTGACTCACTGATCCAATACGCTGTTTCAAAGGCTCATTTGCATCATTGTTAAGTGCATTTTCTGTGTGTTGAATTGATTCATTAGTTCAGAACAGTAATATATTGAGATCTATAGTATCTCCTAGCAGTGGATAAAGTTACACAAAGTGAAACTGGCATGTTTTGTCCTTCCTGCTGTGTTACGCAAGATCTGTACGCCTCACCTTTCAGTGGGAGGATGTTTAAATTCACACACCGGAATAGTTTTACACACCTACATCCACCTTCCGCCTCCATCCGGAATTGCCCAGTTTGAACGAGGCCCAACGAGTGGACGTTTTCCTCCCTCCACAGCCTCCATACCGCTCAATTACAGCAGACTGATTTAACGCTCTCATCAAAGTCAAAGATCATACATGAGAGAGACGATATTACAACTGTATCTCCAGAGACTACATGGAGAGTAAACAGAGATTTTGCTGAAGGCTTCAGCTTCTCAGATGTTTCTCCTGAATCACGTCGTCTCATAAGTAATCTCAAAAAATGCGCTCAGATTTGACATTTTGCATCAGATTCAACCAGAACCAAATTATTATTCATTTAATGCGTTTATACTCTGTATGACAACAAATTCAGATTACTGTTCTGGAAATGTATGCATATTGGTGCATAATTAATTAAACAATGCATCATTTGCATATTTAAATATAACACTTCAGAAAACTTGTAATTAAAAAAGTTTGCAGTTGTTAATGTAATCAACCAACTGGGGAAGCATGATGATATTATTTATTATTTTAATAAGTTATTAGTATTTTTTTTTAATTACCCTATTCTTGTCTTAAAACATTAAAGTGCAAGTTTTGAGATTCTGCAATTCTGGTTAAAAAGGATAAATAGTGTATTTTGCATGTTTTCTCTCCACTAGTTTAAAAAACAAGTTATAAATAGCCTAAAATTGATCAGTGCATAAAAAACAATGTATTTTCTTGCCTTAAAATCAGGCACTTGCAGAAACTATCAGTAATTTTCCTCTTTATCTCTTTCCTGCCAGTTATTTTTCTTTTATTTCACAATTCCAGCACATTTCAAGTGGTAATATCCTGTGATCCAGTTAGTTTTGTAAGCTATTAGTTGTTGTTTGTGCATTTTGAACGCTGTGAGAGCGAATCTCCTGTACTTGACTGTTTGCGAGTGTGTTATTGTAATGTATTTTTAACACTGGAACAGCTAAATATGAAACACAGAGGTTGTGCGAGTCGTCCATGGCAACACCCGCGTGTTTTAACACGGCACGAATCTGCGAATCTCACGGGCATCGAATCTCACAGGACTTTAAACTCTCGGCATGCTAAAATATGCTGTCTGAAATTTTGAAGTGATCTCTGCAATTAGTGATCGTGAGGAGCTTGACAGGCTGTAAAATCGGAGGGAACGTTTGAAGCATTTTGATGGAGCCGCTGGAGTGTGTAACTGCACGTTCAGACCACACACACACATACAAAGGAGAACCTATTTTAGGGGCTGACAGCTAAATCTAGAAGCTTTGTCTGTTTAGAGCAAAAGAGATTTTCCTCTAAATGCACAATATGACTCAATAACCTCCTCATCAAATAACTGGAGAAATTAAACCAGCAGCATATGAAACCCAGCAGTCATGGAGGTATTAAAATACTGCATCTCTTTTTTGCAGAATACAGGATGTGTAGTGCACAAAAATACTACAAACCTATGCTATTTTACAAGTATTTATATCTATATATTATATTCTATATATTCTATATATTCTATTCTATTCTATATATTACATATATCTATGTATTATATTTAATAATAGGTTGACTTACTGTATATTTTCAGATTTCAATGTTAGTTTAAGTTTTAGTATTTTTTATGTGCTTTTTTTCTAATTAAAGAAATGTATTTATTTTTTTTTCATTTTAAATAGTTTTAGTAATTCTGTTATGTGCTTTTGTCTTATTTATTTTGTATTTTAATTTGTTTATTTTTATTTCAGTTTTACTTTAACTTATTTCAGTTAGTTACCAAGTCACCACATCTAATTTTTATTCAAGTGTTTCATCTAATATTTAATTTTATTTCAGCGCTATTTCAGTTAAAAGAAACAATTAAAAAGGTTTTTACATTTTCAGTTTTCATTTTAATTTGAGTTTAAGTGTTAGTAATTTTGTTTTGTGCTTTTGTCAATTTATTAGTTATTTTATCTTTATATTTATCTTTAATTTAATCTTTAATCTTTAATCGTTAATTATTTTTATTTTTATTTTTATTTCAGTTTTAATTAAATGTGGTACTTAAACCTTTTTTTTTTCAGTTAGTTGCCAGGGCAGTATTTCTAAATTTTATATTTATTTTTTTACTTTAATTTCACAAAATTTATTTAAATTAACAAAAACAATTTAGTTTTATTTTTCTGTTTTCATTTTAATTTTTAGCTTAAGGGTTAGTAATTTTGTTACCAAGGCACCATATCTAATTCTTATTAAAGTGTTTAATCTAATATTTTATTTTATTACAGTTCTATTTCAATTAATGAAAACAATTTTAATATTTTTTGAATTTTCAGTTATCATTTTGATTTTAGTTTCAGTTTTAGTAATTTTGTTTTGTGCTTTTATTTTATTATTATTTTTTAAATAATTATTTATTTTTATTTCAGTTAGTTGCCAAGGCATCATTTCACCTTTATTAACAAAAAATAATTTAGTTTTATTTTTCTCTTTTCATTTTAATTTTTATTTTAAGTTTTAGTGTTTTGTTGTGCTTTTATCTTTTTTTATTTATTTTATAAATATTTCTGTTTTATACCATTTCCAGCATGAAATGACTATCAGAATTAACATCAGCTGTTATTTTAAGATCTCCATCTATTTGATAAGACTTCCAAAAGTTTACCAGAATAAAAAAAAATGTACCACTCAAAGATTTGTCAATGTTCTTTCAGCTTGGGAGACATAATGAAGTTCATATTTATATCTCAGTTACTGTAAGTATTAAGTTTATTTCAGATGTTTCTCCTCAAATAACTTAGGAGGAGTTAAAATAGACACAAATGAGTCAGTAGTTGTCATACAGTACGTAATTAATGTCGACATAAAAGCCTTTTTATTGCTTTATTGATGTTAAGAAGAAATAATGGAGCTATTAAAGAGATGCCTATGCTATCGAATGACATTTTAACACGCAACAATGACTAAAAAAATGCAAAATAATGTTTTTGTTGAGATAATGACTGAACATTATTTTCTAAATGAAGCATACTTTGCATACTAATGCATTCAAAAAACAGTATGATGTCGTACTGCTCAAGCCCCGCCCACGACTGCTGACAAACTGTCCTGTGTTAGCATATTTCCACAAGTTGTATGCTGTCTGCCATTTTTTCTGCACTTGAGCAGCTGTAAGCAAAGCAGGTGTTTTGTAGTTGGATGTAAAAGTGAACACATGAGTCTTCATTTTCAACATCAGAGCCGAATGCAGTGGATTAGTTTTGTTTTTGATGGTAACGCATCACAGAATACACAAAAACCGGAAGAGAGGGGGCGGGGTGAGCAGTAGCTCATTAACATTTAAAGAGACATGCACCAAAACACATCACTGTGAACAGAGCTGTTTTTGACTAGGTAAAAAATGGTGTGAAATTTGAACCAAAGTATGTTGCAGACATTTTATTAAGACTTTAAAGAATCATAGCAGCTTGTGAAAAATGGGCATTCGATGCCCCCTTCAAATGATTACATTACTGACTAATCTGTATTCAGTATAACAGACTTCAGTTTGTAAGTAATCTACCCAGCACTGGCTGCCTGTCTTTGGTTTTGTTTGGTTGAGTTTCTCAGTTGTTGTTGATCAGATGAATAGTGTTTGACCTCTTATCTCTTCATTGTGTGTGTGTGTGTGTGTGTGTGTGTGTGTGTGTGTGTGTGTGTGTGTGTGTGTGATTCCTCTCGGCGCTCATCACAAGTGTTTTTGTGATGGAAAAGCCTTTGGTGTGCTCATGTTTACTCAGGCCCAGCAGCACGCCTCAATGTGTCTGTTTATAGCAAGCAAACATGCCGTTTGGCAGCTTGTGCTGCTTTCTGCCGTTCTCTCCTCATTTTCTCCTGCTCCTCTGTGTCTCTCGCTCTGGTTCTCCATGAAAACTTGAGGTGTGAGCGAAGAGTGAAAAAGCTCTGTATCTCCACACGTTCTGCATTGGTGTGCAAAATGTGACATACCTGGAGCTTGACAAGAACAAGAGAAGAAAACTCTAACTACAGCTAGACCAACTAAAACATTATGATATCAGACTCTAGAGCCAATGTTATGATGTGAAATAATGACAAGACAAAATAAATGTATGTAACATTTTATTTGAGTGTCTCAAAAGGTGTTTTGGGTGGTTGACAAAATGTTTTAGTTGGTTGTTTGGTGGTTGTTAATGACATTAAAATAAAAATTTTTATTTGAGTTATGTTTACCGGTTTTTGAGATTAAAAACTATTTAAATTGTATTATTTTAATAAAAATTACCAATCATTACTCTAGATAAGACCCTTCTTTCTCGGCTGGGATTGTTTAAAACTGCATTTGGGATCATTTGAAGCCGCATTTAAACTGCATTTTGGAAGTTCAAAATCGGGGCACTATATCAGTCCATTATATGGAGAAAAATGCAGAAATATTTCCTCAAAAAACATAATTTCTTTACGACAGAAGAAAGAAAGACATGAACATCTTGGATGACAAGAGGGTGAGTACATTGTATGTGAATCTTTGTTTTGGAAATGGACTTCTCCTTTAATCATCTGGCCGTTCCTCTCAGTTGGCAGTTGTTGCTCCCTAATATTCATTGCTGGTTGGTTGTTAAGATGTTTGGGGTGGTTGTTGTTAGGTAGTTGCTATAGTTGCTGGGTAGATGCTTTGGTGGTTGCTAAGGTGTTCTGGGTGATTGTTGGGTAGTTGCTAGGCAGGTGTGTTAGGTAGTTGGTATGGTGGTTGAGTAGTCACTAGGTTGTTGTTATGGTGTTATGGGTGGTTGCTGGATAGTTGCTTTTGTGGTTGGGTAGATGCTAGGTGGTTGCTAAGGTGTTTTGTGTGGTTGTTCAGTGGTTCCTAAGGTGTTTGTATCAAGACATGACAAAATAGTATTAAAATAAATCTTAACTGAGTCATGTTTACCTTGCTAGGCAGTCGCTAAGATGTTTTGCGTGTCTGCAGGGTGGTTTCTAAGATGGTTGCTAATGTGCTAAGATGTTTTGTGCATTTTCAAGGTGCTATCTGCAAGGTGGTTTCTAATGTGTTTTGAGTGGTTGTTAAATGGTTGCTGAGATGTTCTGGGTGTATTGGGTTCTTGTTAGGTGGTTGCTAAGGTGTTCTGGATATTTGTGAGGTGGTGTTAAAGTGATTTAGGTGTTTGGCGTCTTGGTGGTAGTTGGTGGCTAGGTGGTTGTTTAGGTGTTTTGGATGTTTGCAAAGTAATTTATAAGATGTGCTGGGTGGTTGTTAGGTAGTTGCTAAGGTGGTTGTGTAGTTTCTATGTAATTTTAAGGCGTTTTGGGTGGTTGATAGGTTACTGGTATAGTGGTTGGGTAGTTGCTCTGAGGTTGTTAAGGTGTTTTGGGTGTTTGCTGGGTAGCTGCTATAGTGGTTGGGTGGTTGTTAGGTGGATGGGTAGGTTCTAGGTGTTTGTTAAGGTGTTTTGGGTGGTTGTTAGGTAGTTACTGTGGTAGTTGGGCAGTTGCTAGGTGTTTGTTAAGGTGTTTTGGTCGGTTGTTAGGTAGTTACTGTGGTGGTTGAGGAGTTGCTAGGTGTTTATTAAGGTGTTTTGTGTGGTTGTTGGGTAGTTGCTTTGGTGGTTGGACAGTTGCTAGGTGGATAGTTACTGTAGTGGTTGAGTAGTTGCTAGTTGTTAAGGTGTTTTGGGTGGTTGTTAGGTAGCTACTGTGGTGGTTGAGTAGTTGCTAGGTGTTTTTTAAGGTGTTTTGGGTGGTTGTTGGGTAGTTGCTTTGGTGGTTGGACAGTTGCTAGGTGGATAGTTACTGTAGTGGTTGAGTAGTTGCTAGTTGTTAAGGTGTTTTGGGTGGTTGTTAGGTAGTTACTGTGGTGGATGAGTAGTTGCTAGGTGTTTTTTAAGGTGTTTTGGGTGGTTGTTGGGTAGTTGCTTTGGTGGTTGGACAGTTGCTACGTGGATAGTTACTGTAGTGGTTGAGTAGTAGCTAGTTGTTAAGGTGTTTTGGGTGGTTGTTAGGTAGCTACTGTGGTGGTTGAATAGTTGCTAGGTGTTTGTTAAGGTGTTTTGTGTGGTTGTTGGGTAGTTGCTTTGGTGGTTGGACAGTTGCTAGGTGGATAGTTACTGTAGTGGTTGAGTAGTTGCTAGTTGTTAAGGTGTTTTGGGTGGTTGTTAGGTAGTTACTGTGGTGGTTGAGTAGTTGCTAGGTGTTTTTTAAGGTGTTTTGTGTGGTTGTTGGGTAGTTGCTTTGGTGGTTGGACAGTTGCTAGGTGTTTGTTAAGGTGTTTTGGGTGGTTGTTAGGTAGTTACTGTGGTGGCTTAGTAGTCGCTAGGTGTTTGTTAAAGTGTTTTGGGTGGTTGTTAGGTAGTTACTGTGGTGACTGAGGAGTTGCTAGGTGTTAAGGTGTTTTGGGTGGTTGTTAGGTAGTTACTGTAGCAGTTGGGTAGTTGCTAGGTGTTTGTTAATGTGTTTTAGTGGCTGTTAGGTAGTTACTGTGGTGGTTGAGTAGTTTCTAGGTGTTTGTTAAGGTGTTTTGGGTGGTTTTTAGGTAGTTACTGTGGTGGTTAAGTAGTTGCTAGGTGTTTGTTAAGGTGTTTTGGGTGGTTGTTGGGTAGTTGCTTTGGTGGTTGGACAGTTGCTAGGTGGATAGTTACTGTAGTGGTTGAGTAGTTGCTAGTTGTTAAGGTGTTTTGGGTGGTTGTTAGGTAGTTACTGTGGTGGATGAGTAGTTGCTAGGTGTTTTTTAAGGTGTTTTGGGTGGTTGTTGGGTAGTTGCTTTGGTGGTTGGACAGTTGCTACGTGGATAGTTACTGTAGTGGTTGAGTAGTAGCTAGTTGTTAAGGTGTTTTGGGTGGTTGTTAGGTAGCTACTGTGGTGGTTGAATAGTTGCTAGGTGTTTGTTAAGGTGTTTTGTGTGGTTGTTGGGTAGTTGCTTTGGTGGTTGGACAGTTGCTAGGTGGATAGTTACTGTAGTGGTTGAGTAGTTGCTAGTTGTTAAGGTGTTTTGGGTGGTTGTTAGGTAGTTACTGTGGTGGTTGAGTAGTTGCTAGGTGTTTTTTAAGGTGTTTTGTGTGGTTGTTGGGTAGTTGCTTTGGTGGTTGGACAGTTGCTAGGTGTTTGTTAAGGTGTTTTGGGTGGTTGTTAGGTAGTTACTGTGGTGGTTGGGTAGTTGCTATGTGTTTGTTAAGGTGTTTTGGGCGGTTGTTGGGTAGTTACTGTGGTGGTTGGGTAGTTTCTAGGTGTTTGTTAAGGTGTTTTGGGTGGTTGTTAGGTAGTTACTGTGGTGGCTTAGTAGTCGCTAGGTGTTTGTTAAAGTGTTTTGGGTGGTTGTTAGGTAGTTACTGTGGTGACTGAGGAGTTGCTAGGTGTTAAGGTGTTTTGGGTGGTTGTTAGGTAGTTACTGTAGCAGTTGGGTAGTTGCTAGGTGTTTGTTAATGTGTTTTAGTGGCTGTTAGGTAGTTACTGTGGTGGTTGAGTAGTTTCTATGTGTTTGTTAAGGTGTTTTGGGTGGTTTTTAGGTAGTTACTGTGGTGGTTAAGTAGTTGCTAGGTGTTTGTTAAGGTGTTTTGGGTGGTTGTTGGGTAGTTGCTTTGGTGGTTGGACCGTTACTAGGTGGGTAGTTACTGTGGTGGTTGAGTAGTTGCTAGGTGTTTGTTAAGGTGTTTTGGGTGGTTGTTAGGTAGTTACTGTGGTGGTTGGGTAGGTGCTAGGTGTTTGTTAAGGTGTTTTGGGTAGTTGTTAGGTAGTTGCTGTGGTGGTTGAGTAGTTGCTAGGTGTTTGTTATTGTGTTTAGGGTGGTTAGGTAGTTACTGTGGTGGTTGAGTAGTTGCTAGGTGTTTGTTAAGGTGTTTTGGGTGGTTGTTGGGTAGTTACTGTGGTGGTTGGGTAGTTGCTAGGTGTTTGTTAAGGTGTTTTGGGTAGTTGTTAGGTAGTTACTGTGGTGGTTGAGTAGTTGCTAGGTGTTTGTTAAGGTGTTTTGGGTGGTTGTTGGGTAGTTACTGTGGTGGTTGAGTAGTTGCTAGGTGTTTGTTAAGGTGTTTTGGGTGGTTGTTAGGTAGTTACTGTGGTGGTTGGGTAGTTGCTATGTGTTTGTTAAGGTGTTTTGGGCGGTTGTTGGGTAGTTACTGTGGTGGTTGGGTAGTTTCTAGGTGTTTGTTAAGGTGTTTTGGGTGGTTGTTAGGTAGTTACTGTGGTGGCTGAGTAGTCGCTAGGTGTTTGTTAAAGTGTTTTGGGTGGTTGTTAGGTAGTTACTGTGGTGACTGAGGAGTTGCTAGGTGTTAAGGTGTTTTGGGTGGTTGTTAGGTAGTTACTGTAGCAGTTGGGTAGTTGCTAGGTGTTTGTTAATGTGTTTTAGTGGCTGTTAGGTAGTTACTGTGGTGGTTGAGTAGTTTCTAGGTGTTTGTTAAGGTGTTTTGGGTGGTTTTTAGGTAGTTACTGTGGTGGTTAAGTAGTTGCTAGGTGTTTGTTAAGGTGTTTTGGGTGGTTGTTGGGTAGTTGCTTTGGTGGTTGGACCGTTACTAGGTGGGTAGTTACTGTGGTGGTTGAGTAGTTGCTAGGTGTTTGTTAAGGTGTTTTGGGTGGTTGTTAGGTAGTTACTGTGGTGGTTGGGTAGTTGCTAGGTGTTTGTTAAGGTGTTTTGGGTAGTTGTTAGGTAGTTGCTGTGGTGGTTGAGTAGTTGCTAGGTGTTTGTTATTGTGTTTAGGGTGGTTAGGTAGTTACTGTGGTGGTTGAGTAGTTGCTAGGTGTTTGTTAAGGTGTTTTGGGTGGTTGTTGGGTAGTTACTGTGGTGGTTGGGTAGTTGCTAGGTGTTTGTTAAGGTGTTTTGGGTAGTTGTTAGGTAGTTACTGTGGTGGTTGAGTAGTTGCTAGGTGTTTGTTAAGGTGTTTTGGGTGGTTGTTGGGTAGTTACTGTGGTGGTTGAGTAGTTGCTAGGTGTTTGTTAAGGTGTTTTGGGTGGTTGTTAGGTAGTTACTGTGGTAGTTGGGCAGTTGCTAGGTGTTTGTTAAGGTGTTTTGGTCGGTTGTTAGGTAGTTACTGTGGTGGTTGAGGAGTTGCTAGGTGTTTATTAAGGTGTTTTGTGTGGTTGTTGGGTAGTTGCTTTGGTGGTTGGACAGTTGCTAGGTGGATAGTTACTGTAGTGGTTGAGTAGTTGCTAGTTGTTAAGGTGTTTTGGGTGGTTGTTAGGTAGCTACTGTGGTGGTTGAGTAGTTGCTAGGTGTTTTTTAAGGTGTTTTGTGTGGTTGTTGGGTAGTTGCTTTGGTGGTTGGACAGTTGCTAGGTGGATAGTTACTGTAGTGGTTGAGTAGTTGCTAGTTGTTAAGGTGTTTTGGGTGGTTGTTAGGTAGTTACTGTGGTGGATGAGTAGTTGCTAGGTGTTTTTTAAGGTGTTTTGGGTGGTTGTTGGGTAGTTGCTTTGGTGGTTGGACAGTTGCTACGTGGATAGTTACTGTAGTGGTTGAGTAGTTGCTAGTTGTTAAGGTGTTTTGGGTGGTTGTTAGGTAGCTACTGTGGTGGTTGAATAGTTGCTAGGTGTTTGTTAAGGTGTTTTGTGTGGTTGTTGGGTAGTTGCTTTGGTGGTTGGACAGTTGCTAGGTGGATAGTTACTGTAGTGGTTGAGTAGTTGCTAGTTGTTAAGGTGTTTTGGGTGGTTGTTAGGTAGTTACTGTGGTGGTTGAGTAGTTGCTAGGTGTTTTTTAAGGTGTTTTGTGTGGTTGTTGGGTAGTTGCTTTGGTGGTTGGACAGTTGCTAGGTGTTTGTTAAGGTGTTTTGGGTGGTTGTTAGGTAGTTACTGTGGTGGTTGGGTAGTTGCTATGTGTTTGTTAAGGTGTTTTGGGCAGTTGTTGGGTAGTTACTGTGGTGGTTGGGTAGTTTCTAGGTGTTTGTTAAGGTGTTTTGGGTGGTTGTTAGGTAGTTACTGTGGTGGCTGAGTAGTTGCTAGGTGTTTGTTAAAGTGTTTTGGGTGGTTGTTAGGTAGTTACTGTGGTGACTGAGGAGTTGCTAGGTGTTAAGGTGTTTTGGGTGGTTGTTAGGTAGTTACTGTAGCAGTTGGGTAGTTGCTAGGTGTTTGTTAATGTGTTTTAGTGGCTGTTAGGTAGTTACTGTGGTGGTTGAGTAGTTTCTAGGTGTTTGTTAAGGTGTTTTGGGTGGTTGTTAGGTAGTTACTGTGGTGGTTAAGTAGTTGCTAGGTGTTTGTTAAGGTGTTTTGGGTGGTTGTTGGGTAGTTACTGTGGTGGTTGAGTAGTTGCTAGGTGTTTGTTAAGGTGTTTTGGGTGGTTGTTAGGTAGTTACTGTGGTGGTTGGGTAGTTGCTAGGTGTTTGTTAAGGTGTTTTGGGTAGTTGTTAGGTAGTTGCTGTGGTGGTTGAGTAGTTGCTAGGTGTTTGTTAGTGTGTTTAGGGTGGTTAGGTAGTTACTGTGGTGGTTGAGTAGTTGCTAGGTGTTTGTTAAGGTGTTTTGGGTGGTTGTTGGGTAGTTACTGTGGTGGTTGGGTAGTTGCTAGGTGTTTGTTAAGGTGTTTTGGGTAGTTGTTAGGTAGTTACTGTGGTGGTTGAGTAGTTGCTAGGTGTTTGTTAAGGTGTTTTGGGTGGTTGTTGGGTAGTTACTGTGGTGGTTGAGTAGTTGCTAGGTGTTTGTTAAGGTGTTTTGGGTGGTTGTTAGGTAGTTACTGTGGTGGTTGGGTAGTTGCTATGTGTTTGTTAAGGTGTTTTGGGTGGTTGTTAGGTAGTTACTGTGGTTGTTGGGTAGTTGCTTTGGTGGTTGGACAGTTGCTAGGTGGATGGGTAGTTTTTAGGTGTTTGTTAGGGTGTTTTGGGTGGTTGTTAAGTAGTTGTTATGCGGGTTGGGTAGTTGTTAAGTGGTTTCTAAGGTGATTGGGTGGTTGTTATATGGTTAATGAGATGTTCTGGGTGGTTGCTAAGGTGTTTGGATGGTTGCTAGGTAATTGCTAAGATGTTTTGGATGTCTGCAAGGTGGTTTCTAAGATGGTTACTAATGGGCTAAGATGTTTTAAGTGTTATAGTTATTGGTGCTATGGTGGTTGTGGTTGTCAAGGTGTTTTGAGTGTTTGCAAAGGTGTTCTGTGTGGTTGCTTGGTGATTATTACCTGTTGGTGGTCAGTTTGTGTACAGGTATTTTTAAATACATTTTGTTTCTGTTTGTACTGATGACTTAGTACTGTAGTTATTAAATATACTATTTAATAATATTGCCAAAGTTGTTTTAGATTATTATTAATATTGATAAATATATGTATTAGCTCTCCACCCCCATTTGTATGATGTTAAACCCGAAATCTAGCAAAAGCTTTAGCAAACACTCAAAGCCTCAAAACCTGTGTGAAACTAAATACTGTAGAAAACATACAAGCGCTGCAGAATGACACACACTTAATTTAAATACTCAGTGTTAGAGGTTTGATCACACATAGTAATAGTAATAATAGTCATTCCTGCCTAACCAAAAATATCTTATCCAACTAAACTGGCAGTGACCCCATTACATCATGATATCAAAGACTATAGAGCCAAATGTCAAAGACAAGAAAGTGATGATACTGTGAGGAAAAATAAAGACAAGACATAAAATGTCACGTTACGTAACTGAAGAAAATGAGAAAATAGAAAATTCTACAACTGAGTCATTGCATGAGTTTGTCATCAGTCATAGTTCTTCTGCTTCAAACTGACTCACTATCATTGTGTTTCATGTAAATCAGTGAAGCTTTGAGATGGAAATGTGACTATGAATGGTGTCGCATTCAAAGCAAACACTCATGAAGTGGCTTTCACAACTCATTTACTCATTTACAGCACATTCAGCCAGAAAAAAAACATGTAGTTTAGGACTAAATTTTCACCAGGATCTGGAGACTGAGGGTGTTTGTATTTCAGTTCTATCATTGATGCTATGGTGACCTTTATTGCGTTGATATTAACTGGCATTTAATATCTGTGTTAACTATTGACATGAGTTTACAAAAGCAGCCTAAAACCCAGTGATTTGGATGTCTTTTAGGGAGTTTCTAAGGTGTTTGAACGCTTTCTAGGTGGTTGCAAAGGAGTTGTTGTTAAGGTGTTTAGGGTGGTTGCTAAGGTGTTTAGGTTGTTAGATGCTTACTAAGGTGCCAGCGTGATTGTTAACTGTTTTGGGTGATTAGATGTTTTGTGTGGTTAATAGGTGGTTACGAGTGGTTTCTAAGGTCTTTGGGTGGTTGTTAAGGTGTTTTGGGTTATTGTTAGGTTTATTTTTGGGGGGTGGGGGTGTCTAATGTGTTTTTAGGGTGGTTTCTAAGGTAGTTTGGTAGTTGTTAAGGTGTTTGTGTGATTTCTAAGGTGTTTTGGTGGTTGTTAGGGTGTTTTGGATAGTTGTCAGGTTTCAGTGGTTGCTAAGGTGTTTTGGTGGTTGTTAGGTTTTTGGGTTTTTTATGGTGTTTTGTTGGTTCTTATGGCGTTTTTGGGTAATTTCTAAGGTCTTTGGGTGGTTGTTAGGTTTTGGATGGTTGTTAAGGTGTTTTGGGTGGTTTCTAGGGTGTATTGGTGGTTGTTAGGTTTTAGGTAGTTGTTAAAGTGTTCAGGGTGGTTTCTAAGGTGTTTTCGTGGTTGTTGTGTGGTTGTTAAGGTGTTTTTGGGTGGTTTTTAAGGTCTTTGGGTAGTTATTAGGTTTTGAGTGGTTGTTGAGGTGTTTTGAGTGGTTATTAGGTTTTGGACGGTTGTTAAGGTGTTTTGGGTGGTTGTTAGGTTTTTGGTGGTTTCTAAGGTGTTTTGGGTGGTAAGGTGTTTGGGTGGTTTCAGAGGTCTTTGGGTGGTTGTTAGATTTTGGGTAGTTTCTAAGGTGTTCTGAGTGATTGTTAAGTTTTTGGGTGGTTGGTAATATATTTTGGGTGGTTTCTTAAGTGTTTGAGTGGTTAGTAAGATGTTTGGGTATTTGTTAAGGTGTTTTGGGTGGTTGTTAGGTTTTGGGTGGTTTCTAAGGTGTTTGGGTGGTTGGTAAGGTGTTTTGAGTAGTTTCTAATATATTTTGGTGGTTGTTAGGTTTTGGGTTGTGGTTTCTAAGAAATTAAGATGTTCTGCGTAAACAGATTGTTGTGGTTTCCTGTTGACTTTAAATTATGGTAAATTCTATTTTCCCCAGAGGGCCAGTGCTGTTCCCTTCCGGGAGGAGCCAGATTACCTGCAAACAGTCCAGTGCGGTCTCACACGCGGCACCCAAAAGTTAAACTTGTTGTGACAGCGGCTCGACCAACATGCAGTTGCATCATTTTGCCTGTGGCTAAAATGCCACTTTTTTTTATTCTTATTATCTTCTGTTTTTTCTCTCCTCCCTTCATAATGAGCCTGGGCTCTTTTTAGGAATGGAGATATGTAAATGGAGCAGTTGTAGTTGGTGGAGCAATCCTTCTGTTTGCTTTCATGTGGGATCCAGGCAGCTTGTTAGAGGAAGGCTTTCACAGTTTCCCAGCCGCGCGATCTGGCAGCGAGTGCGGTGACGGCTGTGGCACGCCGGAGAGGTGATGTGTGGAAAACACAGAAATAACATCCAGCTCACAGCGACTCCCAGACCGCCACTCACCAGCACAATAACGCGCCCCTTTCCTTTCCAACAACTGAAGAAGTCTTTTGGTAATTAATTTCTGCCGGCGGAGGCCTGCACGCCTCATTGAGGGCGGATTTGGCCTCGTGTCTCTTCTATGAGTCTGTATTTGCTTAATTATGTTATAGGAGGGCAGAACGCCATGACTGAACGCTTCTCATCCATTAGACTGAACGAGAACTCAAACTGCTGCTGTAAATGAGTTTCATGGGAAATGAACTGAAGAAGTGCCTCAGGCATGTTCATTTTCACAGAGTTATCTATCTGTCTATCTATCTATCTATCTATCTATCTATCGTTCTATCTATCATTCTATCATTCTGTCGTTTTATCTATTTATCTATCTTTTGTTCTGTCATTCTATCTATCGTTCTATATGTCGTCCTGTCGTTCTATTTATCTATCTATCTATCTATCTATCTATCTATCTATCTATCTATCTATCTATCTATCTATCGTTCTATCGTTCTATCGTTCTATCTATCTATCTATCTTTTGTTATGTCATTCTATCTATTGTTCTATATGTCGTCCTGTCGTTCTATTTATCTACCTATCTATCTATCTATCTATCTATCTATCGTTCTATCTATCGTTCTATCTATCATTCTGTTGTTCTGTCGTTTTATCTATCTATCTATCGTTCTATCTATCATTCTATCGTTCTGTCGTTTTATCTATTTATCTATCTTTTGTTCTGTCATTCTATCTATCGTTCTATATGTCGTCCTGTCGTTCTATTTATCTATCTATCTATCTATCTATCTATCTATCTATCTATCTATCTATCTATCGTTCTATCATTCTATCTATCTATCTATCTTTTGTTCTGTCATTCTATCTATTGTTCTATATGTCGTCCTGTCGTTCTATTTATCTATCTATCTATCTATCTATCTATCTATCTATCTATCTATCGTTCTATCTATCGTTCTATCTATCATTCTATCGTTCTGTCGTTTTATCTATCTATCTATCTATCTATCTATCTATCTATCGTTCTATCGTTCTATCGTTCTATCTATCATTCTATCGTTCTGTCATTTTATCTATCTATCTATCTATCTATCTATCTATCTATCTATCTATCTACCTATCTATCTATCTTTCGTTCTGTCATTCTATCTATCGTTCTGTCATTCTATCTATCTATCTATCTATCTATCTATCTATCTATCTATCTATCTATCTATCTATCTATCTATCAATCTGTCGTTTTATCTATCTATCTATCTATCTATCTATCTATCTATCTATCTATCTATCTATCTATCGTTCTATCTATCGTTCTATCTATCCTTCTATCGTTCTGTCGTTTTATCTATTTATCTGTCTTTTGTTCTGTCATTCTATCTATCGTTCTATATGTCGTCCTGTCGTTCTATCTATCTATCTATCTATCTGTCTATCTATCTATCGTTCTATCGTTCTATCGTTCTATCTATCTATCTATCTATCTTTTGTTCTGTCATTCTATCTATTGTTCTATATGTCGTCCTGTCGTTCTATTTATCTATCTATCTATCTATCTATCTATCGTTCTATCGTTCTATCTATCTATCTATCTTTTGTTCTGTCATTCTATCTATTGTTCTATATGTTGTCCTGTCGTTCTATCTATCTATCTATCTATCTATCTATCTATCTATCTATCTATCTATCTATCTATCGTTCTATCTATCGTTCTATCTATCATTCTATCGTTCTGTCGTTTTATCTATCTATCTATCTATCTATCTATCTATCTATCTATCTATCTATCTATCTATCGTTCTATTGTTCTGTCATTATATCTATTGTTCTGTCGTTTTATCCTTGTGTATCTATCTATCTATCTGTTTATCTATCTATCTATCGTTCTATCAATCTGTCGTTTTATCTATCTATCTATCTATCTATCTGTCTATCTATCTATCTATCTATCTATCTATCTATCTTTTGTTCTGTCATTCTATCTATCGTTCTATATGTCGTCCTGTCGTTCTATCTATCTATCTATCGTTCTATCGTTCTATCATTCTATCTATTGTTCTGTCGTTTTATCTATATCTGTCTATCTATCTATCTATCTATTTATCTATCTATCTATCATTCTATCGTTCTGTCGTTTTATCTATCTATCTATCTATCTATCTATGTATCTTTCGTTCTGTCGTTCTATCTATCTATCTATCGTTCTATCTATCATTCTGTCAGTCTGTCATTCTATTGATCTATCTATCAATCTGTCGATCTGTTGATCGATCGTTCTATCGTTTAATCTATCGACTGTTGAATCTATCTATCTATGTATGTATCTATCTATCTATATGTTGTTCTATATGTCGTCCTGTCGTTCTATTTCTATCTATCTATCTATCTTTCTATCTATCTATCTATCATCGTCTGGTTGTGTAGTTGCTGTTCTCATTCTCATTTTTGGCTCACTGCATTTTAGGCCTGAAATAAAGAGAAACTCTCAGTTTTTGAGGAATGATTTGCTGCATGATGGGAATTGACTTTATAAAAAGATAAGGAGGAAAAACCCCTTTAAAGCGCACATGACAACAAAAACTCCCACAGATGGGAATCAATAGGACGCCGGGGCGTTTTTCTCGTCCAGCTCAGAGGTTCAAAGCGAGAGCTTCTACTCGAGCTGCTGTTGCCTTCAGCTGCAATAAAACCGCGGAGACAGATGGGAAAAAAACACTGAAAATATGTGTGTGTTCGGCTTTCCTCTTCAGCATCCAGAAATGCGACGACAGGTCTCTTCAACTGCTTTGTCCTCTTCTCCATCTTGTTCGATTTCAATGCCTTTTTGAGAGACCGCGTGAGCCATTGAATATCGACACGCGGTATTTGGCTGCCAAAAGGTGCGAATGTTTTTACTGTGGATTGGATTTAATCTGAATACATTTGCATAATTTAAAGGGGAAAAAAATAAAAGCAAATTCACTTGAATGTAGTCTGCTCTTTTTAAATCCTGTCAGGTTTAAATGCCTGATGAAAGTCACCAGAAACAATATCTCAACAAATACTGGACTTATTATTATTTTTGTCTTTTTCAGAATATTTGCTTTTTTATTTAATTGAACACAGTCCAGTGCTGTTTAAATTATCCTTTCTTTTTTTAGATGAAAAACCTGATAAATTCAACCTTTGTCAGCTTTGCGATGACCCAGACAGCGAGAGCGACGTCCTGCATGTTCAGCCGTCCTCCGTTGTACAGGTGGACGAGGAGACAGAACTAATCGCCTCTCAGATTCCTGACAGCAGGTTGTTCAAATGAAAGCTTTGAGAAATTAAGCAGGGCCGGAGCGTTTGGTTGGCGTAATAAGCTCACCTCCAGCTCCTCTGCCTCATTAAACACAGACAAGAGCCTGGCATGTCTTCTCTTATGTAAAACTCTCCATGTCGAGTCAAAAGATAAATGCAAACGCTGTATCCATCTCTACCACAGGCGTTAAGCCAGAGAAATATGGGATTTCATGTAATTGGCCCTGACTGGCCGTGACACTTCACCCCAAATCAAATAATGGCACACATACTCATGCAGGAGGAGAAGAACACAGACGGCAAACATGCATCAATAAAAATTTAATTAAAGAATGGTTTTGCTTAGTCCTTGAAATTTTCCTCTTATCCTATGACAATTAAAAGTAAAACTAACAAGGGATGCATGTAAAAATATCTAATTTGTTGCCAAACCAAAGCCTTTATTAGTACCTTTGTTTAGACATCCAGTTACAGTTTTTCTCAGTCGCTTTGGTGCATTTCTCACAACACTATTTACATTTGCACAACATTTACTTCAACCTCCACAACATTTAGTCATTTGTGCACATCATAGTAGCAGTTTCTCATTCCTTCCAACAAATTGCAAATGCTTTTGGACATGCATCAATTGCTTTCATACAACTCTCTGCTGTTTTATAACATTATCATTTGCTTATGTCATGTCAGTCAAAATTAACTAAACTTGTGAATGCTGAATAGTCATTCCATATAAAACTAATAGTCCTCATTTCATTGCTTGAGTCATTACATACAAAAATGTTGAACTAGTTGTCAAAATCTGTCAAGCAAATTTTATAAAAAAATTTAAATCTTTTTTTTCCTGAAAATGTCTTCTAAATTGAACAATTTCTGCAAATGTGCATGAATGATTTACATACCTATATGTTGTAGGTTCAGTTCCAATATGTACTGCAATATTGTTTACAATTGTGCACAGCTCTACCCAAAGGGAGTTTATGTTTGTTGTAAATAAGGGTGTATTTATTCGTTTGCACAATGCTTTGAATAAATTAGAATTGCAAAGAGCATATGAAGTAAAAATGTGAAACATACATATTCAGTGTCTTGTACTCAGATACCTCACTAAATACAGTAATGTCTAGCTTTACTGTAGTTTTCAAATGGCTGTGCAAATAGTATATAGTGCTGTCTTGAGCATTTTCAGGAAGTGTCACCAAAATCTGACTTTTTTGCATAGGAAAAAATTTACAGAGTAAACTGTCATAATGAAAACATGACAAAGCCATTTGACTATCTTGTTCATAAACAATGGTGTCAGGACTTT
This sequence comes from Labeo rohita, assembly GCF_022985175.1. Taxonomy (NCBI): domain Eukaryota; kingdom Metazoa; phylum Chordata; class Actinopteri; order Cypriniformes; family Cyprinidae; genus Labeo; species Labeo rohita. Next base: position 32,574,529 of record NC_066887.1, read on the forward strand.
TCATCTTGATGACACTGACACTTTCATTGACATGAATACTTGCTTTTGAGGAATGAGCTATCCATTTTGAGCAAGTGACACGCTTTTGCAGGTTATCAACTAGGTTTTGCAGTTTGTACTAATTGTTTTGAGAAATGCATTAACTGTTGTGCAAATGTAAATAGTGTTGTGAGAAATGCACCAAAGCGACTGAGAAAAACTGTAATTTGTCCTCTGATTAATTCACAGACTGTTAGCATAATAACTTGTTTTAACACTGACATCTAGTGTACATAACATGACAATATAATACAGATATATTACTCTCCCAATTTACAGATTTGTAGTGCAACAGCATGACTTTATGCTTTAAAATATATTAAAATAATTATTGAAATTATTAATTTAATTTAATTATTTTTTTTTATTTTATAAACCACAATTTTGTTTAAATCATAATTTTGTTTTTTTACACCCAGAGTTAAAAAGAATAAAATAATAATAATAATAATAATAAACATTATAAATCATACTCTTATTAAATTCAAACTTGTGTATAAAAAAGAAAGTTTAACAATAACGTAAATAAGTACAATAAACACTACTATTTAATAATAATAATAATAATAATAATAAATTTTCCAAAAGATCTTTTTGGTCTATACTTAAATTATGAACACAAAAGAATAAAAAACAATCTGTTCGAAGATATTTACAGAACAGTTAATCTATTTTCCGTTTAGGTCAACCTTGAAGTCGGACTTTTATTTTGACACACGGCATATTGTCTGATACTTCACATCATTTTTGTACCGATCGTGAATTTAAACGTAAATAGTACGCATACTATTCCCCATACACATGTACTCAAAGAATAGCTATCTAAAAGCACCTAAAAAACACTTATAGAGCGATTGAGCTATATATATATATTTTTGGCTTTAAATTTGAAAAGGACTTTTATTGCATAGATTCAGCATGTGTTCTTCCCGAAATCCTGCCGCTTCCTTCACATCATTCCTGTCTTTCATATTTACACACAGAGCCGCACAGTAAAGCTTAGTGTATTTATTAAATAAACGTTGTCATCATAAACATAATAAAGCATGATGAGCATGGCCTCCACATCATGTGAGAAGACGTCAGGACCCAAAAAGAAGAGCGAGAAGAAGATTGCGTCCAAAGAGGAATACAGATTATTGTCTAACATCATGGGAGTGATGAATAACTTAAGGAAACAGGTAAATATTATCAGACGTATGACATATGCGTCATATAATAGGAAGTTCCTGACATATGCACGACATAATCTGAATGAATGAATGATGAATGCTAAAAAGAACCATTCATGTGCAGTTATACTGAGCACTGGGCGCTTTATTTCACTCAGCGCAGTTTAAAATTATTATTATTTTAATTATTTCCCAGTCTTATGTGCATTATGGTCTTTATTGATTATTCTTTATTAATTGTTGAATTAATCTGTAGCTGGATACGTTGGCAAATCTATCATTTCATTGGATGTAAGTTAACAATAACAATCTGAATCTGAATACATTAATTTTGTAATACGATATATCTAACACAATATAAAATGGTATATCTGACATATCCAGAATAAAATATGGGATATCCAACTGCAATATATTTACATACTTTACATCAAGTTTGCTATAAGTAATTTCGTACATTAAACTGAAAATAGATAATGGGTAAATTTTTATTTTTATTTTTATTTTTATTTAATTGTGATTTTTTTTTATATAATAATTTACAAATAATTTAGCAATTGTTAAACAATAAAATGTATATTTAATTTATATTTATTATTTATTTTATTTTAAATGTATTTTATTTTCATGTCTGTTAAATTTTATTTTTGTTAAATTTCTATTAATTACAAGACAGTTATTTTTTTCTGTGGGTTATTATTCCTGATATTATAAATCTAATGTTATATCTGACATCAATTATTAATTACTTAATAATAGATAATATGCAAATGTGTTTTTATTTAATTGTTAATTTTATTTTTAATTTTATAATAATTTATAAATAATTTAGTAATTGTTAAATAATAAAATGTATGTCTAATTTATATTTATTATTTATTTTACTTTAAATGTATTTTATTTTAATTTCTGTTAAATGTAAATTTGTAGTTTTTTGTTTTATTTTTGTTTATCACAAGACAATTGTATTTTTATGTGGGTTATTATTCCTGATATTATAAAGATAATATTATATCGGACATCAGATACATTTATCATATAAAATATAATTATTAATTACTTAATAATAGATAATATGCAAATGTGTTTTTATTTAATTGTTAATTTTGTTTTTAATTTTATAATAATTTATAAATAATTTAGTAATTGTTAAATAATAAAATGTATATCTAATTTATATTTATTATTTATTTTACTTTAAATGTATTTTATTTTCATATCTGTTAAATGTAAATTTTTAGTTTTTTTTAGATACATTTATCATATAAAATATAATTATTAATTACTTGATAGATAATAGGTAAATGTATTTTTATTTAATTGTGAATTTTTTTTTTAATAATAATTAATAAATCATTTAGCAATTGTTAAATAATAAAATATATATTTAATTCATATTTAGTATTTAAATTTATTTTATTTTCATGTCTGTTGAGTTTAATTTTTTTGTTGTTGTTTTTCTATTAATCACAAGACAATTGTAATTTTCTGTGGGTTATTATTCTTGATATTATAAATCTAATGTTATATCTGACATCTGATATATTTATCATATAAAATATAATTATTAATTACTTAATAATAATAATATAGTTTAAATATTTAATTTTACTTATAATTTAACTTAAAATTAACTTCTACATCATACTAAATATTTACAAATAAATTGATAGGTTAGTTTGTTGATTTTTAATTGTTTAATTATTTAATGTTAAATAATATAGTTTTTACTTTTTAAATAAAATATTTTGTAAAAAATATATATTTTTTAAATAATAAAATGTAAGAATAATATATTTTTTTAATTTTATTTTTAGTTGCAGTGTTTTAATAATGATGAAAACAGAAGATGAAAAGTGAGACAATGAAAAGTTGTGGCAAAATTTTTTTATTAATAAGAAATAATAAAAATGATGAGTAAAGCATTATGCATGTCAACCTCATATCAAAGAAGTCAAATAACATCTATGCATGGCTGTGCATTTATTGTCTCCAATGCTCAAAAATAGAGATTGCAGGGAAAAGCGTGTTTGTCTGACGGTGTGTGTTTGTAGGGAATCCTGTGTGACGTGATTCTGGTGGTGCAGGGCAAACACATCCTGGCACACAGAGTGGTTCTGGCCGCCGCGAGCCACTTCTTCAACCTCATGTTCACAAGTGAGAAACACTTCATCATGCATCAAACACATCTTTCCATTTACACACAGATGCATCTAAAACTAATACTGCTGCTTTTGCATGTACAGCGAGTATGATGGAGGCCACAAATCATGAGGTGGAGCTTGGTGGAGCAGAACCAGAGATCATCGAGCTGCTGGTGGAGTTTGTCTACACGGCTCGGTAGGACATGATGAAAGACGCTAAAATAAAGACAGCAACAGTCTGGTGTAGCGTACAGACATCAGTCCACAGTTATTCAACTACTTTATATGCATTTAGAGTTTGTGTATGTTTTGATTTGATTTCAGAATCTCAGTGAACAGTAATAATGTTCAGTCTCTCCTGAACGCTGCTAACCAGTACCAGATTGAACCCGTCAAGAAAATGTGTGTGGATTTCCTGAAGGAGCAGGTGGATGCCACCAACTGTCTGGGTGAGACACCTGCATCTTCTAGTGCTTTCTATGGAAAATTATTTTTTATTTTTTATGTTTATTTTCATTAATTACAAGATAATTATATATGATATTATATCGGACATATCTGATATATTCATCATATAATATGCAAGCTGACATATGCATAGAAAAATCTGGAATATTTAACATAATGTGCATCAATAATGTACAGTAAATTAAATTAAAATAAATAACGTGTAAATTTATGTTTACTGTATTTAATGTTAAAACATTAAAAATATTTTTAAATGATTAAATATTTTAAATGTTTCTTAAATTTTTTTCTTTAATTTGTCCTAATTTTTTTAATTTTTCCGTCTGTTAAATTTCTATTGCTTATTGTTTTCTGTTTTATTAATATTAATTACAAGATAATTATATATTTCTGTGGGTTACTATTTCTGATATTATAAATCTTATTACATGTAACATCTAATATATTCATAATATAACATGAGACCTGACATATGCATGACATGATCTGAGAAATATGCAATAAGACAAATAAAAGATGTGATATCTGAAATATGCATCATATAGTCTGTGATAGCTTTACATTAAAATTTACTAAAAGTAATGTCTACCAATAAACTAAAAATAGACAACAGATAAATGCATATATTAATATGTAAATAAATTTTACAAAACAAGATTTACATATTATCAAAATATTTAAATTATATTTTTTAATTATTTGTATTAATTTGTTATGCAATTTATTTTAGTGGGTATTTATTTTATTTAATGCCTATTTAAATTTGATTTTTTCTGTTTTATTTAACCTTTTTTTCTATTTTATTTCTATTAATTACAAGATAATTGTATATTTTTGTGGGTTATTATTGCTGATGTTATTAATCTGATATTATATGTTTACTATATTTATTTGTAGAAAAAAATTCTATTGTTGAAAAAAAATGTATTCATAATTCATAATTTTTTTGGTAGTGTATACATTTCTGTGTTGATCATTTATTATTGTTGATCTTATAAATCTGATATGAGAAAAAATTATTTTACGTGTGATTTTTAAAATCTGTGTTCACATTAAAGCTCCAATCTAAAATTAGACAAGCTTCAGGTGAAATCACATTATAGTTAAAAATGCTTACAGTGGTAGGAAACAATGCTATATGTGATCCTGGACGACAAAACCAGCCATAAAAGTCAATTTTTTGAAATTAAGATTTATACATCATCTGAAATGTATAGTTTGTTATGATAGAACAATATTTGGCCGAGATACAACTATTTGAAAATCTGAAATCTGAGGGTGCAAGAAATCTAAATATTGAGAAAATCGCCTTTAAAGTTGTCCAAATGAAGGTCTTAGCAAACCATATTACTAAATAAAAATTCAATTTAGATATACTTACAGAAGGAAATTTACAAAATATCTTCATGGAACATGATCTTTACTTAATATCCTAATGATTTTTGGCATAAAAGAAAAATTGATCATTTTGACCCATACAATGTATTGTTGGCTATTGCTACAAATATACCCGTGCTACTTAAGACTGGTTTTGCGGTCCAGCTATGAATCTGTAGAGGAGTGTTGTGATTGGTTGTTTTGTGTAAGGCATCAGCGCATTGGCCGAGTGTCTGAACTGTCCTGAGCTGAAGGTGGCGGCTGATGATTTCATCCACCAGCACTTCACAGACGTCTACAAGATGGATGAGTTTCTCCAGCTGGATGTTAAACAGGTCACACACCTGCTCCAGCAGGACACGCTGACTGTCCGAGCTGAAGACCAGGTAACAGCACACGGGACGCCATGACGGCTAATCCAAACTATGTTTGCTGTGATGACTAACATGTTTATATGTGATTGTACAGATATATGACGCAGCGGTGCGATGGCTGAAATACGACGTGTTGAATCGGCAGCAGTACATCGTAGACATTCTGGGGAAGGTTCGATTCCCTCTCGTATCCAAAAACTTCCTCAGTAAGACCGTTCAAGCCGAACCGCTGATCCAGGACAACCCAGAGTGCCTGAAAATGGTCATCTGTAAGTTAACAACACCTTTTTTTTGTTTTTTATTCATTTTTTCCTTTTATGTATGTGATATATTATTGTTATTCAAATTTTATTTGATTTCTGTGTTTTCAAAAAAAAAAAAAAAGTTAAATATAGGTCTATAATGAGTAAAATTTTCACTAAATCTCTGTAAAATAATTATATAATTTTTAAAATAATTATTTATATTTGCAGTATTTATTTATTTTATCATGCAATTTGAAAGTTACAACAAATAAAATTAATTAATAATATAATTTTATAATAATATATCATTAATAATATAATTAACATTAGATATTTATTTATTTATTAAATCAGAAAATTTCTTAAAAAATTATTATCCTGGAAGAACTGGAAATATTTTATTTATATAATTTTTTTAAATAATTATTTATATTTGCAGTATTTATTTATTTATTTATTTATCTATCATGCAATTAAAAAGTTAAAACAAATTAAATTAATAATATAATTTTATAATAATATATAATATATTATTAATAATATAATTAGTAATAATTAATGACTTCAAACATAAAAGTCTTAAAAATGGAAATGTCTATAATGAGTATAAATTTTTCATTTTTTATAATCTAAATCTCTGTAAAATGATTAAAAAATTCTTATCCTGGAAGAACTGGAAATATTTTATTTATATAATCTTTTAAATGATTATTTATGTTTGCAGTATTTATTTATTTATTTAGCTATCATGCAATTAAAAAGTTAAAACAAATAAAATTAATAATATACTTTTATAATAATATGTAATATATTATTAATAATATAATAATATGTAAGTCTATAATGAGTATACATTTTTCACTTTATGTAATCTAAATCTCTGTAAAATTATTAAACTATTCTTATCCTGGAAAAACTGGACATATTTATATATTTTTTATCTTGCAATAACAATTAAATAATCAAATAAATACAATTAATTAATAACAAAAACTCTATTAAAGATAATACAATAAAAAAAATTAATAAAAACACAAAATAAAATCTTTAATATATATATAGATTCTTCTATTAAACTGAGGGCTAAATTTAGTCATAGAAGATTTTTTTTTCACATATATAATTAAGTCATCTGGTGTGTTTGCTCTCAGGTGGGATGCGTTATCATCTTCTGTCTCCAGAGGATCGTGAGGAGCTGGGCGAGAGCAGTCGACCGCGCCGGAAGAAACATGACTATCGCATCGCTCTGTTTGGAGGCTCTCAGCCACAGTCCTGCCGCTACTTTAACCCAAAGGTACATTTTTGGCCTGACTGATCACAAGAATCCAACTAACTATCTGTAAATGTCAGGCTTATTATATCAATAAGACCTGGATATCAACAGCCATGGAAAAATGTATTTATATTTGATTTATATAATTTAAAAAATGTGTCTGTGTGTGTTTTGCAGTAAAAATGTAAAATCTAAATCAAAATGATAAAATATGAAATAAAAAAACTTTTAATTTGTATAAAAAGATTTTTTAAAAATGCAAAACAAAATAAAACAAAAAACTTCCAGAACTTCATTGGAAACTGGAAAAAGTTTTTTTTAAATAATTCGTCTTTCTTTTTTTTATTATTTTGCAATTAAAAAAATAAAATAAATAAATACAATACAATAATGCAAAAATGTATCAAAAGTAATATAAATGTATCAATTTATGGCATCTAAATATCTTTGAAAAGCAGTTTCTGAACAGTACGATTTTTTATGTTTTTTTAAAAAGAAGTCTCTTCTGCTCACCAAGCCTGCATTTATTTGATTCAAAAACAGCAAAAACAGTAACATTTTAAAATATTTTTACTATTTAAAATAAGAATTAAAATTATATTTCATTATTATATTATATTATATTATATTCTTAATGAATAGAAAGATCCAAAGATCAGCATTTTTTTATTTGGGAAAGATATATTAGAAATTAAAACTTTCATTTAGAAGGATGCTTTAAACTGATCAAAAGTGATGATAAAGACATTTATAATGTTACAAAAGATTTCTGTTTCAGATAAATGCTGTTATTCCGAACTTTCTATAGATAAAAGAAACCTAAAAAAAATTACCCCACTGTTTTCAACACGATAATAATAATAATAATAATAATAAATGTTTTTTGAGCAGCAAATCAGAATATTAGAATGATTTCTGAAAGATCATGTGACTGGAGTAATGATGCTAAAAATCTTTGAAATTAATTACATTTTTAAATATATTCAAGTAGAAAACAGTTATTTTAAACAGTACAAATATTTCAAAATTTTACTGTTTTTGTGGTACTTTGGGTCAAATAAATGCAGGTTTGGTGAGCAAAAGAGACTTCTTTAAAAACATTAAAAATAATAGTGTTCAAAAACTTTTGACTGGTAGTGTATATTTTTGAGTTTGTGTAATCCAAGTCTGCACAAAATGGTCATCACAAAATCCTTATCCTGTGTTTCAGGATTACAGTTGGACAGACATTCGCTGCCCCTTTGAGAAACGAAGGGATGCCGCGTCTGTGTTCTGGGACAATGTGGTTTACATCCTGGGCGGCTCTCAGCTCTTCCCGATCAAACGGATGGACTGCTACAACGTAGTGAAGGACAGCTGGTACTCCAAACTTGGACCTCCGAACCCACGGGACAGTCTGGCCGCTTGCGCCTCTAAAGGAAAGATCTACACCTCCGGAGGGTCAGAAGTGGGTGAGTTTGTGCAGAGCGTCCCGAGGGTTTGAAGAGACATTGGAAATGAGCGGTCAGTAATGTTTGTGTTGATTGTGTTGACAGGAAGCTCAGCTCTGAATCTGTTCGAGTGCTACGACACGCGGACAGAGACGTGGCAGACCAAGCCCAACATGCTGATGCCGCGCTGCAGTCACGGGTCGGTGGAGGCCAACGGCCTCATCTACGTCTGCGGAGGGAGTTTGGGAAACAACGTGTCCGGCAGGGTCCTCAACGACTGCGAGGTGTACGACCCCAACACTGAAGAGTACGTCTGTGTCTAAAACACAGAGCAATTTAATTACATATCTTAGCAAGAGGTTGATGTTTAAGTCTTGTTTAGTGAAATGTAAATTCTGTCACAATTTCAGTGTTGTTTTAGTATGATGTATATACTGTTATAGTGTTAATATTTTAGCCTTTTATTTTTGTTATTGTAGTATTTTAATTTAAACTTATTTTAATTCAGGCATTTGCCGAAGCAATATTTTTATTATATATATTAATTCAAATGTATTTACATTTGTTTTTACGTAATGTTTTTAATTAGTTTTTGCTTAACAATAACAAAACGGCATCATTTTCTGCTCCACCTTCTGCTCCAAAAAGGACAAAAAGCACTATAAAAATATTATATTGTCTATTTTCAAGACACAGACCAATTAAATTGTTTTTTAGCAGTAGGTTGATATTTATGACACCTACATTAATGTGTTTTTTTATTTTTTTATTGTGAAGATATAGTTTGCTTAAAATTGTCATCTTTTCGTTTTTAGTTTAGTATTATTTATACAACATTAATTAATTAATTATTATTTTATTTTATTAGTAGTTTAAGCTTTTGGGATTTTGATTTTGTCAATTTTATGAATTTCTTATATTTCTGTTTAGCTTAATTTAAGTTTATTATAGTTTTAGCTTGTTTAGTAAGCTTTAGTCATTTTAGCACTTAAACTTATTTTTACTTAAATTAAACTTAAATTAAAACTTATTTAATTTCAGTTAGTTGCCAAAAGAAACATTTCTATATTTTATTATTTTAAAATTGTATTTTATTTTAAATTTAATTCAATCAATGAAAATGATTTTGAATAGTTTTCATTTATAATATAGAAAATAAACCAAAATAAATTTGGAAATAAAATATGTTTATTGAAATCAAATAAAATATGAATAATAATTTATTTTATTCCAAATTATTTTAATGAATGAAAACTATTTATTTTTAGCTTTTATTTTTATTGTGGTTTAAGCTTTTGTGATTTTGATTTTTTTTCAGTGTGATTAACTTCTCATATTTCTGTTTAGTTTCAATTTAATTTTATTTCACTTTTAGCTTGTGTAGTAAGCTTTAGTAATTTTAGTACTCAAACTTAACCTTATTTAATTTCAGTTAGTTGCCAAAGAAACATTTCTATGTTTTATTCTTTTTAAATTTATTTCAAATTTATTTCAGTCAATGAAAATGATTTTGAATAGTTTTAATTTATAATATAGAGAAATAAACCAAAATAAATTTTGTAAATAAAATACATTTATTGAAATGAAATAAAATTTGAATAATAATTTATTTTATTCCAAATGATTTTAATAAATGTAAACGATTTTTATTTTATTTATTTATTTATTTTTTTATGGTTTTATTTTAATTGTAGTTCATTTTGGGATTTTGATTTTGCCAATTTTATTAGTTTCTTATATTTCTATTTAGCATTAATTTAATTGCATTTCAGTTTTAGTTTGTTTAGTAAGCTTTAGTCATTTTAGTACCTAGTACTTAAACTTTTTTTTTAGTTAGTTGTCAAAGAAACATATTTTATTATTATTATTTTTTTTTTAAGATATGTTTATTGGGAATATACATAAAATTATGTAGTATGCAAAAGCTCTAAGAATATCAGAACATCCTTTTTTAATATTTTATTATTTTATGTATATTTTTTAATTTGCTTTTAAATTTATTTCAATCAATAATTGATAATATAAAGAAATAAACCTGAAATAAAATTGAAATAAACCTAAATACATTTTTATTTATTTATTTTTATTTTATTTTTTTTAGCTTTTATTTTTATGTTTTCATTTTAATTATAATTAAAGCTTTTGGGATTTTGATTTTTCAGTTTTATTGATTGTTTTTTAAATATATTTCTATTTAGCTTTAATTTAATTGTATTTCAGTTTTAGTTTTAGTAAGCTTTAATCATTTTAGTACTTAGTACTTTTTTTCAGTTAGTTGCCAAAGCAACATTTCTATATTTCATTTATTTTATTTTATTTTATTTTATTTCAAATGTATTTAAATTAATAATTTACAGTATAAAAAATAAACCAAAATAAAATTTAAAATAAAATACATTATTGAAATAAAATATGAATAATATTTTATTTTATTCTAATTTGTTTTAATTAATGAAAACTATTTTAATAGTTTTAGTTGACAATAACAACCCTTCATCATTTAGTCACCTTCATGTAGTTCCAAACTTGTATGCTTGGTTATAAGTCAAGATTTCACAAGCTAATAATGAATGAAATCATGAAAATAGATTAAATATTTTATTTGTTTACATACAGGTAATGTGACCATTAACTGACATCAGAGCACCACAAATGAATGCATTAATAAATTATTGAAATAATAATTTAAAATCTCTTCAAAGGGGTCCCGTTAAGCGTGTGTGTGTGTTTTGTGTGGTGTCTCAGGTGGAGAGCTCTCTGTGGGATGCGGGAGGCCCGTAAGAATCATGGTCTGGTGGTGGTGAACTCAAGAATATACGCCGTCGGCGGGCAGAACACACTCGGTATGTTTCTATGAAAATTCACTTCTCGTATTTGCTTTATTTTTATACATTAAAGGAGAAGTCGACTTCCAGAACAACAATTTACAAATAATGTACTCACCCCCTTGTCATCCAAGATGTTCATGTCTTTCTCTCTTCAGTTGTGTAGAAATTATGGTTTTTGAGGAAAACATTTCAGGATTTTTCTCCATATAATGAACTTGATTGGTGCCCCGATTTTGAACTTCCAAAATGTAGTTTAAATGCAGCTTCAAAGGCTCTAAACGATCCCAGCCGAGGAAGAAGGGTCTTATCTAGTGAAACGATCGTCATTTTTCCCAAAAATATTTTTTTTATACTTTTTAAGCACAAAAACTTGTGTAGCACAGGTTCTGGGGTGCACGTTCACGATGCTATGCATTAGTGATGAGTCGTTCTTGAACAATTTGTTAATTTTGAACGAATCTTTAATGTGACTCGGGAAGAACGAGTCGTCTCGGGGGAGTGATTCGTTCAGTCGCACATGCGCAACATCCTATTAGGTTCTGTACTGGAATTAGTTCACCTGTTTCGAGTCTTAGGGTTTTTCGAGTCGTTCGTTCATCTTATGGGGCTGTCACGTGATGAATGAACGACTCGAACACGAAAACTTGTCAGATAAGAGGTGAGGTGAGCTAATCATAGACTAAAGACCCAGGTAAACAATGAATGAATCTTTTCTGTTTCTTATAGCATTATAGTTTTGTTTTGTTTGTGGTGTGATCAACGTTTGTGTAAGCAGTAGATGTGTTAGGGAAGTAACACGTAACATTTTCATTATATTTTGCTAAAATGAACGAAATGAGTCAAAAAAAGATTTGTTCATTTTGCTGAACGAGACTCAAAGGTCCGAGTCGGTAAAATGATCTGAGCTTCCCATCACTACTACGAATCACATCTTAGTTCATTGTCTGTGTACTTCGGCTCAAAAAGGTAGAGTATGTCGAAAAACTCCATCTTATTTTTTCCTAAAACTTCAGAATCGTCCGACATCGTTGTACCTTTTTGTTTGTAAACAGCGTTTGACTTACTTGCACTTTCTTAGTCTTTGCGCATTCGCTTTGTAAACACTGGGTCTGTAGTTCCGCCTACATTTCGCCGTGACCTTTTGACCTGATTCCATAGTACGTAAATGCGCATCCCAGAGCCTGTGCTACACAAGCTTTTGTGCTTAAAAAATATACAGATTTTTATTTTTCGAAAAAAATGACCGATTGTTTCACTAGATAAGACCCTTCTTCCTCAGCTGGGATCGTTTAGAGCCTTTGAAGCCGCATTTAAACTACATTTTGGAAGTTCAAAATCAGGGCACCAGTGAAGTCCATTATATGAAGAAAAATCCTGAAATGCTTTCCTCTAAAATCATAATTTCTTTACAACTGAAGACAGAAAGACATGAACATCTTGGATGACAAGGGGGTGAGTAAATTATTTGTGAATTGTTGTTCTGGAAGTGGACTTCTCCTTTAACATTCCTGCTGTTTCCGGGATGATGATTTCTGTAATGGGGATGTTTGGTCTCAGGCGGTCTGGACTCGGTGGAGTACTATGAGATCGGCAGTAACGAGTGGAAGATGGCATCTCCGATGCCGTGGCGCGGCGTGACGGTGAAGTGTGCGGCCGTGGGCTCCGTCATCTACGTGTTAGCCGGGTTTCAGGGGGTCGGCCGTCTGGGTCACATCATGGAGTATTACACAGAGACGGACAAATGGGTGGTTTCCAGTAAAGTTCGCGCGTTTCCCGTCACCAGCTGCCTCATCTGTCTGGTGGACACGTGCGGCGCCAACGAAGAGGACATGAATTCAACATCTTCATCCTCCTCATCATCATCGGCAGATGGAAGAATGTAGCATTGCCATCAGAGCATATGGACGAATATAAAACCACTGGAAACTACAGACCAGAGAACAGACTGAATCATCGTTGTGCCAAAACATGCACTGCATTACATGGTTTGTGTCTTTAGTTCAGATACACATGTAAAGAGCTTGTGTTGCTCCAACCAGGTTTAAACATTATTTTATTGAGATAAGACTGCTTTTGTCTTTATGTCCTTTGTGACAATTTATTTTGATCTTTTGAGTTTTAACAGAAATCTTATGAGTCTCTGCATTTAGCAGATTTTGGGAAGAGAAACGCTGGTTTTATGTTGGTTTTCTGTTTTAAGAATTTGTGTTTTGATGTGTTTATATTATGTGTAAACAAACTTGTAACTTTCATTTTTTTTTTTTAAAATAATGATCAGATTATCATTTTGATGTTGCAGAAATACAATAAAACAGGCCAGACACTTTCTCAAAGTCAATTATTTAGTTCAGTTCACTAATTATACAGAAGCATGTGTTTTAAGAATTTTGTAGATAATATTTGAGTTTTAAATGTTTTATTCACTGTCCACTAAAAGATTTCTTGTTTATGTTTATTAATAAGATAATTTTAGATTTTTACTTTTTTGTTTTGGTTTTACTATACTTGAGTTAATGTAAAAAAAATGTTTAGAATTAATCATTTAGTTTTTCTTTTTTTGTGCTGTGGCAGTGTTGTGATTTGTATATTTGTCCTGAATAGTACAAAAATGTATATATTTTCAAGCTCATTTTAACAGCAGTAATAGTGTAAAATGTCATTAAAATCCAATTAATCCGATCTGAATCAAATGATTCGCCAGCCCACTCGGATGTTCCGATCTAAATCAAATGATTCGCGAATCCGCTCCGAAGTCCGAATCTGAATCAAAAGATTCGCGAACCCGCTCTGAAGTTCCGATCTAAATCATGTGATTCGCGAACCCGCTCTAAAGTCCGGATCTGAATCAAAGGATTCACGAACCCACTCTGAAGTTCCGATCTGAATCAAAAGATTCGCGAACCCGCTCCGAAGTTCTGATCCAAATCAAATGATTCGCGAACCCGCTCTGAAATCCGGATCTGAATCAAAAGATTCGCGAACCCGCTCTGAAGTTCCGATCTGAAACATGTGATTCGCGAACCCGCTTTAAAGTCCGGATCTGAATCAAAAGATTCATGAACCCACTCCGAAGTTCCGATCTGAATCAAAAGATTTGCGAACCCGCTCCGAAGTTCCGATCCAAATCAAATGTTTCGCGAACCCGCTCCGAAGTCCGGATCTGAATCAAAATATTCGCGAACCTGCTCTGAAGTTCCGATCTTAATCATGTGATTCGCGAACCCGCTCTAAAGTCCGGATCTGAATCAAAAGATTCGCGAACCCGCTCTTCCGATCTGAATCAAATGATTCGCCAACCCACTCCGATGTTCCGATCTAAATTAAATGATGCGCGAACCCGCTCCGAAGTCCGAATCTGAATCAAAAGTTTCGCGAACCCGCTCTGAAGTTCCGATCTGAATGTGATTCGCGAACCCGCTCTAAAGTCCGGATCTGAATCAAAAGATTCACGAACTCACTCCGAAGTTCCGATCTGAATCAAAAGATTTGCGAACCCACTCCGAAGTTCCGATCCAAATCAAATGATTCGTGAACCCGCTCCGAGGTCCGGATCTGAATCAAAAGATTCGCTAACCCGCTCTGAAGTTCCGATCTGAATCATGTGATTCGCGAACCCGCTCTAATGTCCGGATCTGAATCAAAAGAATCACGAACCCACTCTGAAGTTCCGATCTGAATCAAAAGATTCGCGAACCCGCTCCGAAGTTCGGATCCAAATCAAATGATTCGCAAACCCTCTCTGAAATCCGGATCTGATTCAAAAGATTCGCGAACCCGCTCCGAAGTTCTGATCCAAATCAAATGATTCGCGAACCCGCTCCTAAGTCCAGATCTAAATCAAATGATTCGCGATTCGCGATCCGTTTGGAGTATCAGAGAATCATCTTGCGACGTAATGGTTTAACGTAAGTTAATGTTGTTCAATCTCGTTTATGAGTGTCTCTCCTCTTCTGCTCTGCAGTATCTGCTCATGGATTATGTTACTTTGTCGGTGGAGATCTGCTGACGAGTAAGTTTGGTAATCGTATCCCAGAGGAGGCCATCGATTCAGTCCACAGATCGATACGTGCACAGGTATCTGTACTAACACTGATTAGCTGTATTTGGGAAGTTCACTTGGGAATCACAACAGAATGTTCATCTTTGGGTGAATTCGTGCAATGTAATTTTTTGGCTTTTATTTTTAAATTTACCTGTCTTTAATCTCACCTATTTTTTTTTAAATAATATTATTTATTTTTCGATATGTAAATTAATTTTCTATATTATTTTAGAGTAATAAAGGTGGCCTTTAGGTCAGCGATCAGTCAGAAACAGACACTAGATGGCGTTTTAGCTTTAAAATTGATTTATCAGAGTTTGCATACACATACACGTGTAGAGTCAAGAGCATATACAAAATAAAATGTATGTTAATAACTGTCAGTGAACCTTAATTATCCCATTAAAAATCAGTTTTTAAAATGTGTTCTTTATACTACTTTATAACGTTCACAAATTATTGCAGACAGACTTCGTACCTTTAATCCAGATGTTTAACGGCTCGGTTAGCTTATTTTACGAATTCTACTATGTTGACGGTTTAGCACATGAATATTAATTACGTAAGGTGACGTTCAGCTTGTAGACCTACCTGATTGGCCAAAAGGGCTCATTATACTGGCTACGCCACGCGAGAATATTAATTAGGTCATCTGAGTGGATGCTTCAAAAGAGGTTACTAAGCAACGTCAGCATTACCTAATTCATATTCATGAGACAATCCGTTCCAATAGTACAGTTGGTCATTTTGACACCGGAGTTCCAGTTGCAGGATTTCCATCGTTTTACGATTCAGTTCGCTACTGTATCCCGCCTTTATGATCATAACGAGGCGTGTTCTGTAACTTACTCTGACCTACATCAACAGCAGCGCTTTGTTCTTTTACTTTCATTCGTGTTTCAACACACGCTGAGTGACTGACAACACGCTAGTTATCTTGGAGCCTCAGGACACAGGTTTGTTTATTCTGAATCTTTACTGATTATAAATGAATATTTTGTTGCTCCTGCTGCGTTATATTGAATCTTCATACACATAATCAATCATTTAACTCGGTTTATATTGTACATGTATCACAGACAGGACATTTGACTATGTTTAGTAACTGTAACATGAGATTTTATACTTTTAAACTCGATCTATTTGGGTTTTTCTTTAGTTTCGGTGCATATGGCTGACAGCATGTCATAGAAAGTGAGAACAGATTTGAAATAGTGCATAAAATATCGTAATGTAAGCAAAACCAGCTGATAATAATAAAAAATAAATCGTTGGTTGTTTGTATATTTGTTTACTGAACCTGTTTACTTTGTTGTCAGGTGGGTTGTTCACAAAAATAAGTTGCACTTTTGCAAACATAGAGATTTTTGATGAATGTCTGTATATACAGCATGATTATGCAGTTACACACACACACACACACACACACACATATGTGTAGTTTATTATCTTTGTGGGGACTCTCCATAGGCACAATGGTTTGTATACTGTCCACACTGTATTTTCTATCCCCTTACCCTAACCCTACCCCTAAACCTAACCCTTACAGAAAACTTTCTGCATTTTTACTTTCTCAAAAAATCTCATTCTGTCTGATTTATAAGCTTTTGTACCCATGGGGACCTCAAGCCAGTCCCCACAATGTCAAAAATTTCAGGTTTTACTATCCTTGTGGGGACATTTGGTCCCCACAATGTAGCAAAAACAAGTACACACGTACAGTCTTACAGTAGATGCTTTGGTCTGAGTGGACAGAACTGTGACAAACTCCGTAGTTTCATTTTTAGTCACTGTCTTAGTTTGAACTTAATCCAGATTCTGACAAGATCCAGATGTTAAGCTAGGAGCGGTTCACTGCATGTAGTCATTCTGATGGAAAAAACAGGAGCATTTAGGAAAAACCAGACTATTAGACTGTACTATTTATCGCTGACTTCTAATTATGCAAATTCTAAGTTGAAAATGTGGAGAAAATCTTGTTGAATATCATATTTAACTCACAAATACTTCACCTTATGGAAGTAAAATTGTTTGCAAATTCAGTTTGGCATTGACTTTGACCTGTCAAGGGTTTTCAGTTTGTTAGATGCCATAAATTCCCAAATATCATCGTCCTCATGCGAGGGACCCCCATCTTGAAATTTTAAAAGGCAGCTATATATATTTAATGTATAAAGACCCAATTTAAACTGCAAAAAATAATATATTAATTTTGTGAGTATGTAGTTTTCTCTACTCACTATAGCACTATACTGTTATTTATTCTTTAATTCATTTCTTTTTTTTTTTTTTTTTTTTTTTTTACTTTTTTCATTTACTTAATTTATTTAATGTATAAAGAACCAATTTAAACTGTAAAAAATCATATTTTAATTTTGTGAGAGTATAGTTTTCTGTACTCACTATAGCACTATACTGTTATTCATTAATTAATTTATTCTTTTTTATTTTTAATTATTTATATATTTTATATTTAATTTTCATATGACTTTTTAATTTATTTTAATTAATTAATTAATTGCTTAATTTTTTTAAATATATAAAGACCCAATTTAAACTGTAAAAATAAAATTTTAATTTTGTGAGTATGCAGTTTTCTCTGCTTACTATACTGTTATTCATTCCTTAATTCATTAATAATTTTTTTTAGAATTTTTATATTTTATTATTTTTATTACTTTTTCATTTAATTTAACCTATTAATTAATTACTTTATTTATGTTTATTCATTAGTTAATTAATTTATTAAGTTTGTTATAGTCATAGTGTTAAAGTTAACTAAAAAGAAACTGAAACTAAAATAAAATAAAACAGAAAATATTAAACATCACATTTGTCACTTTCATTTAGTTTAGCTTTATGTACTAAAATAATTTGAATTTTATTAAATTAAATAAAAAAATTATAAAAACTATATAGACAAAAACCCAAAAACGTGTAAGTGACAAAAATATGAAACATTTAAAAATATATATATTGTTTTATTAATAGTGTACTGTTCTGTTAGATGTAATATTTATTTATGTTTATATTATTATATTAAATTTACATTTTTCTCTAAACCTTAACACAATCTCTATTTTGAAAACCTGTTTTCTAGAGCATATATTTTATAAATAAGAGGAAATATTTGCAGCTGATGGCTTTTTTCTTGGAAAGCCTGTTTTTTCTTTAAGATATGACATCGTTTACAAGTTTTGTGAATGATGACACATTAATCTATGATGACACGTAATTCAGCCACTTCATCCATTGACTCAGATGGGAGACGCTGGATTGTTAACTCAAAAGTTTTTGATTGTGAAATATAAGCATTTTCTCACATTATTCCTCTTACATAGTGATGGTTTTGTGTGTTGCATAGTTTTTGTACCACATACTGCGCAAACTTCCCTTTTCGTATATGTGTGTCTTTAAATATTATCCTTATAGCTGCATAAATGCAATAGCTGCTTCTTACACAATATTAATAGGTGGTTTGTAGTCACTGTGATATTCTGGTCACATTACTAACCATGAGCAATAGTAATACGGCTTGCTTTTACAGTAAGTACTATTAAAAATGTCTGGTGTATCATAAACTGAAGTCTTGGGAACTATTTCAACAGACCTAGAGGAAGCTGAAGAACCACAATGAGACTGAAGACTGAAGACTGAAGACTTTGCTGAAGACTACTATATGTGAGTGACTGGAAGACCATCAACGGCCAAAGCTCAACAGAACCAGTTCTGATGGCGGAAAAAGTCCCGTCTGGTCTGTTGGAGGCGTGTGTTGTGCTCGGAGTGTCAAACGAACGTCTGAAAGATGTAGGCCTGGTGAGACAAACTCATTTCAGTTCATTTCAGTATTCATTCTGTGCGAATTGTTGAGCAAAAAAACTATGATAACATTTTTTAAATATTATTAATAATTATTATGATAATAAAAAACTGAAAACTTTTTAATAAAAGTAAATATGTATATATTTTAAACAGATATAATTATATATACAGTTCATAATAATTATTAAAATTTCATGTAAAAAATAAAATAACGCCCTGTATGATATATTATGATTAATATATTATATTTTACAGGATGACATATATAATATAAATGAAAATCGTAAAATATAGTCAAATGAATAAAAAAATTAATGTTTTATTCTTAGTATTTTTAAAATATTTATATAATATAACTTAATATTCTATTAATATTATATCCATTTATTATTATATTATTTAATATACTATAAATAATAAAGTAATATTAATAATAATGATAATTAATAATAATAATGATAAATTTTAATTAGAAAAAAATCTAATTGATAATTATTATTCATATTATTACCATAATTATTATTCATAACCTAATATATATTTATATTTTTTGATTATTAATAATAATTACACATTTTAATTAACAACATTTATTATTATTTTTAATAATTATTATTAATAATCCACAAATATAAATATATATTTTTTATATTACTGTATTATTTATTATTAATATAAATTTATTAAAATGTAATATTTTTATTATTATTTATTATCACTTATTAAAATGTGTTATATCTCTATCTATCTATCTATCTATATATATATATATATATATATATATATATATATATATATATATTACATTTATATATATGCAAAATGTTGACTGTTGATCTATGAATGTTTTTATTATTAGTATTTTAAAAATGTTTATATTAATATTCTATTAATATTCTATTTGTTACTATAGTATTTAATATACTATAAACAATAAAGTAACATTAATAATGTATATTTCTATTTCAGATTATTAATAATAATTATAAAATTTAATTGAAATATATAATATATTTTATATATATATATATTTTAGATTATTAATAATAATTATTAATTTTTATTTAAAACAGTTTTAATTTAAAAATGGGTCATTATTATTAATAATCTAAAAATATAAATCTATATTGTTTGTATTACTGTATTATTCATTATTAACATAAAATTAAAATGTAATCTTTTAATTATTTTTTTATTTAAAAAAATGTAATTAAATTGTATGTATATATATATGTGTGTGTGTGTATATATATATATATATATATATACACAAAAACAGATAACTTTTTTTATTTTTCAAAACTTTCAAAAATCATGTTTTTTCATTGTGCATTCCAGTTAATCTCAATCAAACTGCAGTTGGGTTATTTCGATATAAAGTAAAAAAAAAAAAAAAAAAACTAAAAATACAGCTAACTAACACAATCAAACACAATAAAAACATGTTAACATAACAAAAAAACATGATTTTTGAAAAAAAAAAAAAAAAAGTTAAAAAAAAAGTTGTTTTTGCAAATAAATATATTTATATACATGCAAAATGTTGACTGTGTTGATCTTGTCTGGACGCAGCTCCTTGGTAAAGACAAAGAATTTCTAGTGGAGGCGGAGGTACTGCAGGTTCACGCTCCACCGTTTGTGACGAAGGTGAGTTCCAGTAATGGCACTAAACAGGATCACGCTCCAGCCTTCAGCAGAGTCCAGCTAAGACGCTCCTTTAAGAAGAAGAGAGACCGACCGGTTTCCACCATAAGCAATTCCGTCCAAAGCAATAAACCAGTGGTCGCTGTCTCGGATGATCTCAGCGTACCGCAAAACATTGACCTCATAGCCCTGCCGCAGCTCTGCTTCCCAGGTAAGCTTCGCAAACGCCTCAATCTGCCATTCTGGATGTAACAGTAATGCTGACAGTGTCTGGTTTGTCATTGCACAGATGGGTTGAGAATAACCAATGAAAGCAGAGAAGACTATTTTCATTTCCTGGTGTTCACGGATGTGTATGGGAACCAGACTCATGGTGTGGTGGCTCAGTATTGCAGACCTGCTCATGTGAGATGTCTTATTATTAGTTGAGAGTATTACTTATACTACTATAATAATTATGATTTAAAAAAAAACAAAAAACACAAGAACATACACTGCCATTCAAACTTTGGGGTCAGTTGTTTTAGTCTCTTCTGCTCACCAAAGCTGCAATTATTTGTTTAAAAATACAGTAAAAATGTGAAATATTATTATAATTTAAAATAACAGTTTTCTGTGTGAATATATTATTAAATGTAATTTATTTCTGTGATCAAAGCCGAATTTTCAGTATCATATATTTTTGTGAAACTGTGATACGTTTTATTTTTCATGATTATTTGATGAATTGAAAGTTCAAAAGAACAGCATTTATTTAAAATAAAAATCTTTTGTAACATTATAAATATCTTTACTGAAACCTTTGATCAATTTAATGGTTAAATAATGCATTATATTTAATAATTAATAAAAAATTATGATTAAAAATATGATTAAAAAATAATCTTACTGACCACAAACTTTTATTATTAAATTCCCATATATAGAGCTTGTAAAATGCAATTGCTAATTAATTTCTCATGTTTTTATAGTTCCATCAAGATAATGGGATTCATCAAAACGGTCATCGGTTGAACAAAGTCCAGCGTGTTTTCACCACATACAGCATCTGTATTATCTCCAAATATGCATATTATAACGCTCTCAGAGACTGTCTGTCCAGGTAAGAGCCACTCCATAAGTTTATTTAGCTGTAACATGAAGTATTTGTTGTAATTGGTTTGTTTCTCTTCTGTCATAGTTTCCTGGTCCAGCTGAAGACGTCCCGCATATGTGAGTTTGAAGAGCAGGTGAAGGAATTTTCTGCCAAACTGGCACTGGTGCCCATCCCGCCTCCTGGACCGCTGCATGTGGTGAGCATCATCAATGTTTAGTTAAATGTTGTTATTTGACCTGTGCAAGCTGTTTTAGGTCACCTACTTCATTGTTGTTTTTTTGTGGATGTTTCTCTAGGTGTTCAATCTAAGACCCTTTCAGATTGAACTTCCCTCCAGACTGGATGCGGATCGGCCCGTCATGGACCTCGATCTTCACCTGCCGTTTCTGTGTTTCAAACCCAAACACATCCTGCAGGTCAGGAGCTTTATATCACTTACAGTATATACCTTAACTTACCAGGGTTACTATTGTTAACTAAAACTATTAAAAACATTTGTTTTCATTGAAATAAAGCTGAAATAAAATAAAATATAAATATTAGATAAAGAACGTCAACTTGCTGAGATAAGTTGAAGTGCTAAAATTACTAAAACTGAAATAAAATAAATCAAAGATTAAAATAAACCCCTTCAAAACTAATAAAATTGGTAAAAACACATTTACTAATATATTAAATAAAATGTAAAAATTAAATAAAAAAAACTAAATGAAACTGAGAAATATGGACTTTGCAACTAACTGAAATAAAATGAGTTTAAGTTGAATCACTATAATTGAAATAAATTAAATTAATTACATCTATCTATCTATATATTTTTTTTCGAAGTTGAAGAGCTAAAATTGAATTAAATAAATTAAAATTTGTATGTATCTATCTATCTATCTCTCTCTATATATATATAAAAAAAAATTTGTTAAAGAATGAATGTATTTTTATGTATTTATTTTATATATATGTATGTATGTATATATAAATTGAAGAACTAAAATTACTAAAATAGAATAATTTTAAATATTCAATATTAAATATTAAATATTCAATATTCAAAATAAATGTAAATATTTATATATGTATGTGTTTATATAAATAAAATATATATGTATTTATGTATCTATCTATCTATCTATCTATCTATATATATATATATATATATATATTTGAAGAACTAAAATTACTAAAATTGAATTAAATTAATTGTAATATATATACATAAATATATTAACATTTTTTTAAATAAAATAAAAAAAAAAGACAAAAGTACATAAAACTAATTCTCAAATGTAAAAAATATATAAATATTTCTATATATATTATAATATAAATATTTATGTTGATTTGGCAACTAACCGAAATAAAATAAGTTGGAGGACTAAAATTACTAGAACTGAAATAACACGCTAATATAGCTAAAGCTAAAAAGAAATATTTAAAAAATTATAAAAATAATAAAGTTGAAAATAAAAAAATAAAAGATGAAAAACTTAAACTAAACAAAAAGAAATTTTTAAATGTTGCATTGGCTACTAACTGAAATAAATTAAGTTTATTCTGAAGTATTATTAAAAATTATTACAATTATTAAAAATGAAACATTAAATTAACTCTAGTCTA
Source organism: Labeo rohita (assembly GCF_022985175.1). Classification (NCBI taxonomy): domain Eukaryota; kingdom Metazoa; phylum Chordata; class Actinopteri; order Cypriniformes; family Cyprinidae; genus Labeo; species Labeo rohita. Next base: position 32,598,097 of record NC_066887.1, read on the forward strand.
TTAATGCTAAAATGACACTGGGACTTACAGACAAGCATTTTGTGCCTAGACTGGCACCAAACCAGTATAAACCAGTTTAACTTGGATCAAACTTACACTTTTCTTTTTACAGGACATTGGTTGTTTATGTGTTCAGCACTTGAAATATGTAATATAAATTTCAAACAAACTCAAAGTTCTTGATGGTTTTGTTCCCCCCCAGATCATCAGCAGTATCCTGATGGAGCAGAGAGTGGTGTTTCTGTCCACTGACTGGGCCAAACTCACGCTAGTCGCAGAATGCTTCATGATCTTCATTCACCCGCTGCGCTGGCAGCATCCGTTCGTACCCGTCCTGTCTCGCCAAATGCTGGACTTTATCATGGCACCCACGGCCTTCCTGATGGGCTGCCACACGTCTTGCTTCAAGGAGGTCGCAGAGGTATGCACCAGCTTCATATCATGCTTGGTTTGATTGCATAGTGTAAACCCTTAATAGATGTTTTTATTCAGCTTAGAAATAATGATTGTGACATTTAAGTCAATTATACTGCACAATATGCAAAATAGGCCAGACTTCCAATGACTCAGTTGATGACAGCTTCCTTTGTCTTTTGACAGGAGTTGGGTGATCTGGTTCTTATAGACATTGATCAAGGAACAGTGTCGTCTTCAAGTTCAAACAGACTTGATCTTCCAGATATGCCACTGACAGCCAGCGATTGTTTTATATTTCGGTAAGAGACTCAGTATTACTATTTCTTTATCCTGGTGAATCTCTTCTGCTCACCAGGGCTGCATTTATTTAATTAAAAACACAGTAAATATAGTAATATTGTGAAATATTATTTTAATTTGAAGTAAGTCTGTTCCATGTGAATACATTGTAAAATATAATTTATTTCTGTGATGCAAAGCTGAATTTTAACAGTTTTTTTTACAGTCTTCAGCGTCACACGATCCTTCAGAAATCATACCGATAAGCTGATTTGCTGCTCAAGAAACATTTCTGATTATTATCAGTGTTGAAAACAGTTGTGCTGCACAATATTTTTGTGGAAACTGTGTTGCATTGTGTTTTTCAGGGTTTTTTGATGAATAGAAAGCTTAAAAGAACAGCACTCATTTGAAATTAAAGTCATTTGAAAAATTATAAATGGCTTTACTGTCACTTTCAGTTAATGTAATGCATCCTTTAGCATTAATCTGTAATAGAAGACGGTATTTTAACATTTTAACATTATAAATATGACACACTTCACCTTGACTTGGACACTGACAGGTTGTTTTTGTACTTCATCACAACATGGCATCGCTTGTTTTTATTTTGAGGTGATTCACTGGATTTTACGCTCACTGTTAATCATGATCCTGCTGTGTAGAAAGCATCAAACTCAAAGGAGCCTGGAGACAGAATTAAGATAATTGCAAATAATGAACATAATTACTCCTAATAAATAGAGTCATCCAAAACATAAACACGCAGGTGCAGGGCTCAGATCGTGTGTTTTCAGTTCAGTTTCAGGCTGTCGTGTGAATGCGCTGCTGCGGCGTTTGAGTGTGTTTTGTGTGTGTTTCTGCAGAGCAAAAGGGCTTCAGCTTCACTATGATCTGGATGTGTGTTGCACCAGCAGCCACACTGACATCAACGAGCTGCGCGCTCACAGGAGACAGTGGCAGCACAAAGTCAACACCGTCATCCTCAACATCACCATGGAGCTCATCGTCAACATCTTCAGGTCTGGAGCTCAGCATAACGAGAGCTCATATTATAGGATGTTTTTTTGTCATTATATTATTTGCTTTGTGAATTGGCACAGTCTTAATTATGTTTTGCATGTTTTTACCTTTTTTTACATTTTTTTAAAAAATGTGTTGTTATTCCAAGCTAAATAAGGCTGAAATAACATGAAATATAAATATTAGATGAAAAACTAAATGAAAAAACAAAGAATTATTTTTTTTTTATTTTTACATGGAAAAGTTAAAATACATTTAACTTAAATGATTAAAATTACTAGTACTAAAGCATTAATAAAAATAAATTAAAGCTAAGTAGAACTAATAAAATAAATAAAATGACAAAAGCACCAAAAAATAAAATGACTAAAACCAAAACTGAGAACTGAAACCAAAGCCAAAATAAAAAAATAAAAGATATTAATATGCATAAATTCATACATTTTAGTATATAAATAATACTAAAATAACACTGAAATAACAAACAATAAAATCTTCTCCATTTAAATGTTTTTTTTCTAAAAAGTCACAACTGCAAAAAGCAATGTTTTGCAAAAAAAGAAAAACAAACAAACAAACAACTATATTACTGTATTAAGAATCTAATAACAATAACCATAATTGGAATATTATATTATATTCCCCTATATATAATATATATTATATTTCCCTAAAAAACACAAATGCAAAAAAGCAGTTTTGCATTTGTGTTTTTTAGGGGGAAAAACATTTAAATCGAGAAGATTTTATTGTTTGTTGCAGTGGGGGAAAAAACACAACTGTATTGCTGTAATAAGAACCTAATGACAGTATCTGTAATTGGATTTTTTTTTATTATATTATATTATATTATATTAATTATATTATATTGTAAAACACAAGATATTAATATTAATAAATACTATAACCCCCAAACAAAAAAAAAAAAAGAGAAATGTTTTGCAAAATAATAGAAATAATAATAAAAATAAATAGGTAAATCCCTATTTGGAATACTATATTATATTATATTATATTATATTTTTATTTTATTCTTTAAAACAAGCATCCTGCAGTTTCTCCTGCTGAAATCTGAACACAATGTTGTACTTTTTTGTTCTGTGATTGATCTGAAATCCACATGCTTTTTTTTCTGCTCTCTGTAGTGAAGTTTGCGACTTCCTGAACTATGAGCATCGTGTTTTCAACAGCGAGGAGTTCTTCAGGTACAAAGAGACGGACGATCTTGCATTCTACAAGAAGGTAAATACTTGCATTCAGTTAAACACTCAGCATGTGTTTCTCTACCATACTCACTAACTCATGCATGTGTGTGTTTGCAGGTTTTAGACACTCATATATTCCACTCATTTCTACGGGAGCGGTTGAACAAAAAGAATGACGCTTTTACTCGCATGCAGCTGAACATCCGCTCAGAGACTCGCAGGTAAATAAAAGTCAACAGTAATGGACTCCTTCATGTCCGGTTTCTGTTCATTGAAGGAATTTTGTCTTATTTTTACCGTTTACATACATTATCGAGTCAGTGCATATAAATGAAATGCATTTACAGTAAAAACAATCAAGAAAGCAGGTCAAACAACTGACCTTGCCTGAATTGCACAAACATAAAATTTGATATCTGAGGTGTAAATGTCTAATTCCTCTTTTTGAGATGCAGGTATGACTTACCTCTAGATGGATGCAGCACTAATGTAATGTCTGTCTGCTGAGTTTGGCAATGTAAACACGGATGGACAGTTACATCACATGTCTTCCTGGTATCCTCAAGATATCATGTGAAAGTAACTGTTTACTTTTTAGCTGATCATGCATAAGGGATGTACGTGCTAAAAAGCTAGTAATCAGGAATGTGACTATGTATTCAAGATCTGTGCATTAGGCCTCACAGTGTAAATGCAGCCTAATAGACTTATCAGGGCTCATTGTTGAGCAGAGACAGAGGACAGAAATAGGTGTCAAACAAATACAGGAAACAAGTAGTCATCGCAGGAAACAAAAAGCATTATTATTGTCTTTTTCCCTCTCTGTCCGGCACTGAGAATTGAGGCAGGAATATGTGAATATATCTCTATTGAAGAAAGGGGAAGTTAAAAACTATATTTAACACCACAGCAAACCTACATACCTGTGTGAACGGTGAAAACATCTCACATGTGTTAGACACAGTGGACCTAAACATACAGTATGATCTTTTATAATGATTTTTCAGTTTATACTGCATAGTTACTACAGATACTTTTGACTCGTCTCTTTCTGGTAACAGATACCAAGGAAAAGTAAGCAGTGTTTTTTTTTGTTTTGTTTTTTTTAGCTGATAATAGCATTAGCTTGTATGTTACTGAACAGGTTTGGTAAGTGTCACAGCAGCCTGTGTTTTACTTTTGCTTCCATAAGTGTATTTACTGTTAACTTGTTCCCATTCATTTCTGCTTCTACTTGAGGAGCAGAGCTGGGTAGATTATTTACTAATTGTAATCCGGTACTGATTTCAAATGACATGACAAAAATTGTAGTTGTAAAGTAATCCATTACATTACACATTTTAGTTAATGTAATCATACTACTACTTTTCGATTACTCTTAGATTACTTTTGAACTAACTTTTTTAAATAGGATAATCTTGTACTATACTGACATAAAAATGTGTGCTGTCAGTTTAAAGCGTTAATTACTTATGAAAAAATAATGTGATAACTCCATAAATGCAGTTATGCCCTAAAATTCAAGATATTGGTTAAAAAAAGCCCCTTTATGTGGTTTGTCTCATATATTTTATATATATCACATATCACACAATAACAGCAAGAGCAATATGACACGAGTGCTGATTTTGTGAAATGTGTTTTTTTTTTTACTTTATGTGTGCATTTTAATGTGTTTGAAATGAAAAAGCCGTCTAAAGACGTAGTACTACATTGTTAAATAACCACTGAGTGATAATTCAAGTAAAAATAAATTAGTGTTCATCAGTAGTTGATGCAGTGTTGAAATGTTGAAGAAAACACTTCCTTAGAACTGGTATAATTTTGTAAATCCAGTGGTCAAATGCTGCATGGCCTCCAGTTTTCTGTGTAATTATAGCCACCTGACTAGTGACTGTTTTTTGTGTGAATATCCACAAAACTGTAAGACTTTCTGAGTGTATGTAAGCGGTAGGCTTTTTTAGAAAGAAAACTTCAAAAGATGGAAAAAAAGAATTAGGGAGAATCAATAATTTCTGAATAATTTATTGCTATTGTGGGTATAACATGTAATCATGTCAACAGTAAAAAGTGTAGTTTGATTATAAGTATTTCAAAGGTAATCAGTTATTCCCCTTTTTACAGTAGATAATATAAGTCTCCAATGTCCCCAGAATCTGTCTGTGAAGTTTCAGCTCAAAATACCCCGCAGATGATTTATTATATCATTTTGAAAATGCCTATTTTGAGTGAAAGCAGAAACACAAAGTTTTTTGTCTGTCTCTTTAAATGCAAATTAGCTGCTGCTCCCCGCCCCCTTTTCCAGAATAGAGCTGTACCTTAACAGCTCCTAACTCAGATACTCTGCCAAAAAACATCAGTTTGGTTTTGATCATCATATCTATTGTGCCGAAATCATGCGAGTACTAAACTAAGCTCTCTTTCGTGTCTTATTGCGCTTAAACTGTCAAATACACACAAATTAAGTTTGTGTTAAAAACACACAGGAGTTACAAAAACAGTCGGTTATGTCTGTGAAAGTAAACAGCTGGGAAATAAATCACATGTTTATATTAGATCTGTGTGGCAGCTGTGTAATATACAGTAAATAAATCAATAAATCCACTGCTCTCTCGTCTCCTCTGAGGCTGTGACTCTAAATAATGTTAATCAGTGCAGCCAAAGACAGAATAGTTAGCATGATTTGCTCAAATGTTTGCCATAGCATTAGAACTGGTACACTGTTGTCACTTGCGAAAACAAAATGGCGATGCCCTGGGTGGAAACATGCAGATTAAGGGGTGGTAATATCATAATAAGATCCCTTTCCTACGTTACTAGGGAAGCAAAATCTGAGCTTGCAGAGAAAGGCTTACCAAAACAAAGTTACTGGGTTGTACTTTTTCAGCATTATCTGGGTTGGTAGATTCACCAGGGACCTGTTTATTGCACTTGAACACAGAAAAAGTCTGATTTTCATAATATGTCCCCTTTATGATTTAGTTTGAGTGTTGAAATCATCATCTGACATTAAATCTCCATCCCTTTTGCTCAGGATGAAAGCCATGACAGAGTCTCCTCGTAGACCCACAATGGAGGAGATCAACCGTAAGTACGTCAGACCAGAGAACGGCATGAACAGCAGGCTGGGGATCAGTATGCCAAACTTGGCCGACCCCCGACTGCTCACCTTCCCGGTCCGACAGACGTCATTGAGGATCATGCCTTTACAGAGCAGTGAGGAGACTTGGTTAAACTTTTAACAACACTCATATTTTTAAACAAGTCTTTATTGTCATATTTGTTTAATTGAAACATGAATTTGAGCCATAGATATTGAAGGACATGTCTCTTTTTTTAAGATACATCATTATGGTTTATATGTGTTTGTATTGTTAGTTACTAGCAATTCAAATATAAAAACAATGTAAAGTATAAAAAAACAAAGTATAAAACAATCTTTAATTATTTTTATTATTTATTAAATATGAATATTATTAATAATATTCATTTGAAGATTCCCCAATGTTTAACACAATATTATGTGATATATAATATTGACTATAACTTTATTGTAACTATTATATCTGCAAACACACAGATTTTGTGATTCAAGAACTGTATGTTCTTCAATAAAACAATAGTTATTAAGAGGAAAAATTATTTAATGTTTAGGATGTTAGGGTTTTTTTAGCATTTTAATTACTTTAAATAATTAAAATTAATATTATATATTTGTTGATATTAAAATGATTAATATTCTTAATAATAATATTTGTATTAAGTCTGCGCCCTTGGAGGTCTGCTGAGATTTTTTTGCACATATGCACTTAGCATCAATGGCATCAATATTTTTGGTTTATTTTCCTGGAAGAGACATGTTTTACTGCTCTGTTTATTTTGTCAACCTTCAGGTGTACATTAACATATAGACATGGACTAAAAGCTATAAAACTCATTTGGATTTAAGAAAGAAAGTAAATATAAACAATTTTGATTTTGTGTCATCTATAAAACTTAGGGCAAACTCATAGTGCGTGTAACTTATCTCCTATTTTAGGTTCCTGGAGTCCCTCAAGGTCAATCAAAACCTTTAAACTCCCAGAATTCCCTCCTCCGCTCTCCTACCAATACGTTCAAAGTTACTACAATGATCTCATTGGCCTTTTGAGCAAAGCCATCAGCACGGCAACCCCAGATGACTCCGCCCTCCTGGCCCGATACTATTACCTGCGGGGACTGGTGAGCTCTGTTGCCGGAAAACGCGTTGATGCCCTCGGAGACTTCCAGAGCTTATATAAGACAGACATGGACATCTTTCCTGCTGAGTTGCTGAACGCGCTGGTCGAGTCTCTGCAGGTGGAGGAGAGGAGGATGGCTGAGCAACGCCCCGATTTGAAGCGTCTGATTAGCCGGGTGAAAAGAGAGAATGAATGGGAGCAGGCGCAAGCAGTGGGTGGCGGGGCGGTGAAGAGATTTGAACTGCCAAAGAAGCACTTGCACATGGAGGACTTTGTGCGGTGCGTTCAGGAATCGGGCATCGTGAAGGATCAGGGCACCATCAAGCGGCTGTTTGAAGCGTTCACTGTGGGTGGGTACAAAGCTTGACCAATTAGCATAGAGCTGTTGTATGATTGAGCCAAACTGACAAGTAAACTAATTGGCTAGGAAAACTGACAGAGATCAAATCTGGCAAACTTACCTGTTCTTGCAATCTAAGCCTGCGTTCGAAAGCTTAGGCTGCTGACTTGTTGCCGTTTCAGAAAATGAATTTACAGGCAGTGTTTGTGTATGAAGGTACCTGACAAACTGATTTCAGACAGACTTTTGAGACTGCATAATGCTTTAATGATCTAAAACAAGCAGAGGGAGCTTTGGTGATAACTCAGCTCATATTTCATTACTACAATACTAATTTCTCGCTAGAAATGACTCCTAAAGTGGAACAAGTCAGTCAAAATGTAACACAAATTGACCATCAACTAGATAGATAAATAAGTAGATGATGTATGGGTCGCTGATGGATGGATGGATGGATAGATAGGTAAATGATGGATGGATGGATAGATAGACAGATGAATAGATGGATAGATAGATGGATGGATGGATGGATGGATGGATGGATGGACAGGTACTGTAGATGATGAATGGCTGGTTAGATAGGCAGGTAGATGATGGATGGACGGATAGAGAGGTAGATGATGAATGGATGGTTAGATAGGCAGGTAGATGATGGATGGACGGATAGAGAGGTAGATGATGAATGGATGGGTAGATAGGCAGTAGATGATTGGATTGGATTGGATTGGTAGATTATGGATGGATGGATGGATAGGTAGACGGATAGACAGGTAGATGATGGATGGATGGTAGATAGACAAGTAGATTATGGATGGATGATGGGTAGATAGACAGGTAGATGGTGGATGGATGGATGGATAGATAGACAAGTAGATTATGGATGGATGATGGATGGGTAGATAGACAGGTAGATGGTGGATGGATGGATGGACAGGTAGATGATGGATGGATGGGTGGATGGATGGGTAGATGATGGATGGATGGGTAGATAGGCAAGTAGATGATGGAGGGATGGGTAGATAGGCAGGTAGATGATGGATGATGGATGGGTAGATAGACAGGTAGATGGTGGATGGATGGATAGACAGGTAGATGGTGGATGGATGGATGGACAGGTAGATGATGGATGGGTGGATGGATGGGTAGATGATGGATGGATGGGTGGATGGATGGGTAGATAGGCAGGTAGATGATGGATGGAGGGATGGGTAGATAGGCAGGTAGATGATGGATGATGGATGGGTAGATAGAGAGGTAGATGATGGATGGATAGATAGACAAGTAGATGATAGTTGGATGGGTAACTAGATAGACAGGTAGATGATGGATGGATGAATGGGTAGATAGGCAGGTAGATGATGGATGGATGGGTAGATAGGCAGGTAGATGATGGATGGATAGATAGACAAGTATATGATGGATGGATGGATGGGTAGATAGACAAGTAGATGATGGATTTATGGGTAGATAGACAGGAGGATGATGGATGGATAGATAGATAGACAAGTATATGATGGATGGATGGGTAGATAGAGAGGTAGATGATGGATGGATAGATAGACAAGTAGATGATAGTTGGATGGGTAACTAGATAGACAGGTAGATGATGGATGGATGAATGGGTAGATAGGCAGGTAGATGATGGATGGATGGGTAGATAGGCAGGTAGATGATGGATGGATAGATAGACAAGTATATGATGGATGGATGGGTAGATAGACAAGTAGATGATGGATGGATGGGTAGATAGACAGGTAGATGATGGATGGATAGATAGATAGACAAGTATATGATGGATGGATGGTAGATAGAGAGGTAGATGATGGATGGATAGATAGACAAGTAGATGATAGTTGGATGGGTAACTAGATAGACAGGTAGATGATGGATGGATGAATGGGTAGATAGGCAGGTAGATGATGGATGGATAGATAGACAAGTATATGATGGATGGATGGGTAGATAGACAGGTAGATGATGGATGGATGGGTAGATAGACAGGTAGATGATAGTTGGATGGGTAACTAGATAGACAGGTAGATGATGAATGGATGAATGGGTAGATAGGCAGGTAGATGATGGATGGATGGGTAGATAGGCAGGTAGATGATGGATAGATAGATAGACAAGTATATGATGGATGGATGGGTAGATAGAGAGGTAGATGATGGATGGATAGATAGACAAGTAGATGATAGTTGGATGGGTAACTAGATAGACAGGTAGATGATGGATGGATGAATGGGTAGATAGGCAGGTAGATGATGGATGGATGGATAGATAGACAAGTAGATGATGGATGGATAGATAGATAGACAAGTATATGATGGATGGGTAGATAGACAAGTAGATGATAGTTGGATGGGTAACTAGATAGACAGGTAGATGATGGATGGATGAATGGGTAGATAGGCAGGTAGATGATGGATGGATGGGTAGATAGGCAGGTAGATGATGGATGATAGATAGATAGACAAGTATATGATGGATGGATGATGGATGGATGGGTAGATAGACAAGTAGATGATGGATGGATGGTAGATAGACAGGTAGATGATAGATGGATGAATGGGTAGATAGGCAGGTAGATGATGGATGGATAGATAGACAAGTAGATGATGGATGGATAGATAGACAAGTAGATGATGGATGGATAGATAGACAAGTAGATGATGGATGGATAGATAGATAGACAAGTATATGATGGATGGGTAGATAGACAAGTAGATGATAGTTGGATGGGTAACTAGATAGACAGGTAGATGATGGATGGATGAATGGGTAGATAGGCAGGTAGATGATGGATGGATGAGTAGATAGGCAGGTAGATGATGGATGATAGATAGATAGACAAGTATATGATGGATGGATGATGGATGGGTAGATAGACAAGTAGATGATGGATGGATGGGTAGATAGACAGGTAGATGATAGATGGATGGATGGGTAGATAGGCAGGTAGATGATGGATGGATAGATAGACAAGTAGATGATGGATGGATAGATAGACAAGTAGATGATGGATGGATAGATCGATGGATGGATAGATGAGACAGTGATAGACAATACACAATGAGATGATGGAGGGATGGGTAGGTAGATAGATAGGCAGGTAGATGATGGATGGAGGGATGAATGGATGGACAGGTAGATGATGGATGGATGGGTAGATAGAAAAGTAGATGATAGATGGAAGGATAGATAGATAGATGTATAGATGATGGGTGCATGGGTAGATATTTTTAACTCTGTTGTATAAAATGTACTGTTGGAATATATAATACAGAGTAAAAATATACTGATAATATCTACTTCCAATATTGTCCCAGTTAAGATAAAAGTAACTGAAATATGCTAATATAAATATTGGCTGATAGCAATATGATAGCTGGTGTTCTGTGCATCACTAGTGTTTTTGGTAAAAATGGCTTTGGTTTGTCAGGTGTGGATTCCACCTCCCAGTCTGTATTTTACCTTGAGCTGGAGGGTAAGCGTAGAGTGCATGTGCCATCAGTACTAACAGCATCACGGCTTGATGGCACATGTGTGATTCCGTACCTGCATGTGCATGAGTGTGTGTGCGTGTGAAGGAATGTTCTTCAGGTAGGCCGCATTCAGAGCTGCCGTCTCTAACCCAGTTTGTGTTTAACCTCTAGCTGTTCTCCTCTGTTTACTTGCTCGAGTAGCGCAATGCTGGTTAATCATTTCCTGCCTGTTCAAAGTCACGTAACATTTAAAGCTCTGTGACGCATCAGTTCCTGGATGGTATTAGTAGAACAGGTTTGTGTCTGTCATGTGTGTCAAATGCATTTCTTATTCATACACTCATACTCATGCTTTTATTTAAAAACATTTGAAGAATGCTTAAATGAACATTCAGGTTCTAAGGACATATTTTGCTGTATTGTATGGTGTTTATGTATATATCTCACTGGAATTTACCATATCGCTTTATTGCTTGGAGCCATAAAGTAAAGAAAGCTCCTTTATCTCAAATGTCACAAGATCTACAATAACTTTTGTCATCATTTACTCATCCTCATGTTCTCAGACTACATGATGTTTCTTGTTTTGTGTGATGTAAATGAAACATTTTGTTCATATAATGTCCAGCTTGTATTTAAATATATCATTAGCATACAATGATTACATTTGCGTCTGTTCCTCATAAAAGGATCATATGACTAAAGAAGACGTGCAGTATGTACAATATCGTGCATGAGTCATGTGACTGATTTTATTTTATTTTTCCACTTTTGTCCCCTTTCTCTGTTGCTATATTTGTGCATTTGTGTTACATGGAAAAAGAAAATCATACAAGTTTGGAACATGAGAGTAAATGACAGTATATGATGAAAAAATGATGACTCTTTAAAACTTAATTTTCCTACCCATTAAAATCAAAGTTTACAGAAAAAAGTAGTGTAAAAATGTATAAATAAATAATAAAAAGTACAATTATTAAACTAAAATAATACGATTTATAATTTTATAGTTTTATGTTTTAAATAAAATAAAATATTTATTTTTATTATTTTTTTTCTAAATATAAACTAATAAATAAAAAATAAATTACAATAGATACATATATGATTAAATTACCAATCAATCAAAAATAAATCAAAATAAGATTAAACTAAATAAAATGAATTAAAATATATAAATAAATGCATAAATAAATTAGACAATCAATCAAAGTTTATAGAAAACAGTGTAAATATGTACAAATAAATAAAAAAATTAATTAGACTATTATTCAAACAATGTCAAATAAATAAATAATAAAAATAAGATTAAACTAAATAAATAAATAAATAAAAATACATAATAATGAAATTAGATGATCAATTAGTGAACATTGAGAGAACCATGTAAACATGATAAATAACAATTAAGATTACACTAAATAAAAAAATAATAGTTTAAAATATATAATTAAAATAGATTCAAATATATAAATAAATGCATAAATAAATTAGATAATCAATCAGTCAAAGTTTATAGAAAACAGTGTAAAAATGTTAGAAACTAAATAGTGAAATAAAATTAAAAATATTAAATGCATAAAACTAGATTGAAATAGTTTTATTATTCTTTATTTATTATTCCAGTTTTATTAAGACTATTATTCAAACAACCGAAGTTTAAAGGAAATAACAAATAAATAAATAATAAAAATAAGATTAAACTAAATAAATGAAAATAGACTGTATACATGTAAATACATGTGTAATAAAAATAGATTTAAATAAATAATACATCTAATAGTACAGTACTAGTGCATGGGTAAAAATTAATATAATATAATATAATATAATTTTAAACTAAATATTTTCCAAATAATATTTAACACATATTCAAATTATGTAATAAATATTACATTAAATATAACATATTAAATTATTTTTTTATACATGAAAATATATAGCTGCTTTTTACTTAGTATTTGAGTTGCATCTAAAAGACTGAAAAACCCATGATCTACAGTAAAACGTTCAAGTTTGCGATATCTCCTCCATGTAGGTCAGCAGAAGCAGGTGGATCCAGAGACCTTCTGCTTCTTCTACAACTTCTGGAAGGAGACCGAAGCGGCAGCTCAGGACGTGGACCTCCCGGTCATCGTGCTGGAGCACCTGGAGAATGACGAATGTGTCTACAAGGTCTCGTCATCCGTGAAGACCAACCACGGCGTGGGAAAGATCGCCATGACTCAGCGCAGGCTCTTCCTACTAACGGAGGGCCGGCCTGGATACGTCGAGATTACTAAATTCAGAGATATTGAGGTGAGGGTCGCCCGCATCGAACCAGGTTTAATTGTTTCCGCCTGAACTGTAATCATAAAAGACTTTTTTGTTCTCATCCAGGATGTGAAGATATCGTCTGCTCCTTTCCTTCTGCTGAGGATCCCGACGCTGAAGATCAAAACGTCCCTCAGGAAGGAGATGTTCGAGGCCAATTTGAAGTCGGAGTGTGACCTTTGGCACCTGATGATCAAAGAGTTGTGGGCCGGGAAGAAGATGGCAGACAATCATAAGGTTTGATGACTGCATTATAAAGTTAATATTTCAATAATTTAAAAACACATTCGCATATTCACTGTTCTCGGTTAATTGTCACATGACAAATATAATATTTCATCTTTTTTAGTAAATAATTTTAGTATTTGTTTTTATTTTAAAACTATTTATTTTCAGTGGATGATCAGAGCAAAAAATGATAGGCCTGTTATGATTATTTAGTCATATTGCGACTCCCATTTCATGCCATAAGAAAATATCTCACGTTGCTGCTGCAGAAAAATTATTATTATGTTATTATTTTATTTATTATTATTTTTAACATTCTATATTGCTTTTAAACTATTGTTAATTGTTGTTATTGTTATTATTTTAACTGTAATTATAAAAAATAAAGACAAAATAATTGTTATTCTTTTAGTTTGTTCTGGCTAAACGCACATTATTTATTACATTTATGGTTGCTGTCGATGTTAGTCAAATCAAATTTTATTTTCAGTTATGATTTTATCTTGCAGTGATTATAAAAAGCACTTTTAGTACTGTAGGTTGTGAAGTGTACTAAACATAGTTTATTTATTTTTATTATTTTAACATATTAATTTAAAGAGAAGTATTTGATAAGTATATTAATAATTCATCTGTTTTACATTATAAGTTAAAATACTAATATGTTTAAATTCTTTACACTGTTAAACCTTTGACCTTTTATTTTGGTGGAAAATTGCAGGGTGACCTGAAAGATCTGGAATAAATAAAGAAATGTTTAAAAAATATATTAATAATAATTTTATTTTACCCTAAGATACAGTGCTAATACATCTTGAATTATTGGAATAAATAGAGAAATATTTGAAAATATATTAATAATAATTTTATTTTAAACCTAAGTTACAGTGTTAATATATCTTATATTCTTACAGTAAATAAATAATTATTTAAAAAAGTATATTAATGATAATTGTATTTTTTCCCTAAGTTACAGTGCTAATATATCTTATATTCTTGAAATAAATAAATAAATATTTAAAAAAGTATAGTAATAATAATTGTATTTTTTCCCTAAGTTACAGTGCTAATATATCTTGAAATTCTTGGAATAAATAAATATTTGATAAGTATATTAATAATAATTTTTTTTTTACCCTAATTTACAGTGCTCATATATCTTAAAGTCTTGGAATAAAATAAATAAATGTGTCAAAAGAATAAAAAAAAAAGTGTGTGTATATATATATATATATATATATATATATATGCCAAAGTTACAGTGCGAATATATCTTAAATTCTTGGAATAAATAAATAAACATTTGATAGGTATATTAAAATAAATATTTAATAAGTATATTAATAATAGTTTTGTTTTACCATAGGTTAGAGTGCTAATATATCTTAAATTCTTGGAATAAATAAAGAAATATTTAAAAAGAATAATAATGATAATAAAATAATTTTAGCATCAGTTGCAGTGTTACTATGTCTTAAATCCTTCACTTTAAAAGGTTAAAAACCTCAAGCTTTTATTTTGGTGGAAAACTGCTGGGAGATTGTAAAATCTGTGTTTATTGAACAACACTTTTATTAATGCTTCTTGTTACAAATCTGTCTGAAAGTGTGAAAACTTTCTCTATCAGAACTGGAAATTATGTCAATGTGAAAAAGTGGCTTAGATAGACGTTGCATTACCAGATCGCCCCGAGACAGTGAAAACACCAGAACATAGCTTAAAATAGATTGAATGCAGACTGAATGCAGGTTTCAGTGTGAGGCGTCTGAGTTTAGCTCAGTTTCGGGTGGAGTCGTTCTCAGTTTTCAAATTGCTGTTCCTCAGACATGAAGTGCGGTGACATTAATAGCTCTTGTCCTGAGGGTCAGGAGTATGTAGACCCGTGTGAATGTGTGCTGTGATGTGTGTCCCACAGGACCCCCAGTTCATGGAGCAGGCCTTGACTAACGCCCTGCTAATGGACGCAGTGGTCAGCAGCCTCCAGTCACAGAAGGCCATCTTCGCTGCTACCAAACTGGCCTATTTTGACAAGAAGAAGTCTGAGGGTGTGTATTACTCAACAAGTGCTAATTTGAAAAACCTCATTGCCTCCAGATTACTGGATGGATACTGTGGCTTTTTAGTTTATGGCTGGACGTGCACCACTTACAGTAATAAACTTGTGTTTGCTCTAAGTCTGAAGTAAGTTGATTATATCTGATTTTGGCTTCCAGTGACTATGAAAACAAGACAATCAGCATTGTCGACTGATGTACCACATTCAGTTTTCCAGTAATGCTCTCGTTTTGTTTAGTTTTAATTCCAACAACCAAAATGTTTAGAAGTTTTCAGTATGTTGTGGAAGTGCGCTATAACATAGATTATCTTAATTATTTGTAAATGATTTATTTAAATTCTCACACACACACACACACACACACATATGCATATATATATATATATATATATAAAATTAGTGCTGTCAGTAAATAAAAAAAATGTAAATAATTGTGATTAATGCATATAATTATAAATTAATATTAATATTATGACAGCATTTTAGTGCCACGTTAAAATAAATCGTAGTATTTTGAAAAATCTGAGAATGAAGTCTGAATGTTTCGAGAATCAAGTCAGAATGTTTCGAGAGTAAAGTCGGAATGTTTCGAGAATAAAGTCGGAATGTTTCGAGAATAAAGTCAGAATTTGAGAATAAAGTTGGAATTATGAGAATAAAGTCTAAATGTTTAGAGAATCAAGTCGGAATGTTTTGAGAATAAAGATGGAATGTTTCGAGAATAAAGTCGGAATGTTTCGAGAATAAAGTCAGAATGTTTTGAGAATAAAGTCGGAATTTGAGAATAAAGTTGGACTTATGAGAATAAAGTCGGAATGTTTCGAGAATAAAGTCGGAATGTTTTGAGAATAAAGTCGGAATGTTTCTAGAATAAAGTTGGAATTATGAGAACAAAGTCTAAATGTTTCAAGAATAAAGTCGGAATGTTTCAAGAATAAAGTCGGAATGTTTCGAGAATAAAGTCAGAATGTTTCAAGAATAAAGGTGGAATTTGAGAATAGAGTTGGAATTATGAGAATAAGGTCTAAATGTTTTGCGAGTAACGTCGGAATGTTTCGAGAATAAAGTCAGAGTTATGAGAATAAAGTCGGAATTATGAGAATAAAGTTGGAATGTTTTGAAAATCAACTCTAAATGTTTCGAGAATAAAGTCTGAATTATGAGAATGAAGTCTAAATGTTTCGAGAGTAAAGTCGGAATGTTTCGAGAGTAAAGTCGGAATGTTTCGAGAGTAAAGTCGGAATGTTTCGAGAGTAAAGTCGGAATATTTCGAGAATAAAGTCGGAATATTTCGAGAATAAAGTCGGAATGTTTCGAGAATAAAGTCAGAATTTGAGAATAAAGTTGGAATTATAAGAATAAAGTCTAAATGTTTAGAGAATCAAGTCGGAATGTTTTGAGAATAAAGTCGGAATGTTTCGAGAATAAAGTCAGAATGTTTCAAGAATAAAGGTGGAATTTGAGAATAGAGTTGAAATTATGAGAATAAAGTCTAAATGTTTCGAGAATCAAGTCGGAATGTTTTGAGACCATGTGTTATGCTCACAGGGACAGTATGTTTGGAAATAATATTTTATGTTTTTGATTGGATTCATTAGGCCTTTTTGTAGTGTGCCAGCTACCCAATAATAGCAACAAGCTTTGTGCTTTTGGTACTTTTAATTTAAAACAAAGTTTTTTTTTGCAGCTTTCAAAATCTGTCAGTTTTATAGTGAAATGCAAACTATGCAATAATGTGTTTTTCATGCTCTTTAATGTGGTGGAATGTGACTTTATTCTCAGAAGTGGCTACGAATTAATCACTGTCTGTGATCTCAGTATTTACCAAAATAATCCTGATTGTGATTATTTCCCATAAACGAGCAGGCTGAAGGCATTAGTTGGACCTAAAAACAGCAAGTTGCACAAATTGCATTGCACACATCACTAACAGTGTGTGATAAATTACCACTGTCTGTGGGTTTATTACAGTGCCCATGATGGTCCCTAAAACCACATCTGAGACCCTGAAACACAAGATCAACCCGTCTCTGGACCAGACTCCTCAGGCGGTGGACGTCCTGCTCTACACGCCTGGTAAGTCTGCTGAGCATCTTTTGTGTTCAGCAGAATAAAGAAAGGTATTTATTTGACTAAAAAAAAAAGGGCAAAATCAAACAGATATTTGTTTCATATCGAAGTGGGTTTCGCTTTCAAGTTTCTCTCACCCAGATCAACCAGTTTCACCTGGTATGTCCACAGACATGTCACTGGTGTTGTGCAGGCGGGTAATGTGTTTTTGTATCGTCCTGCAAGCATGGAGAAGAACAGGTTTACAAATCAGTTTTGCTGAAACCGCCTAGGGCAGAGTTTCCTTGCACATTTATTTCCTTACAGTGTGTGACAACATATTTCCCCTCACTGGGCTCAACTGGGACAGTCATAACTCTTTAATGTCATTAAGATTTTCTCAGAGTGGCTATAAATGAACTGGGCAAAACACAAAAGGATCTATGAGGTTATTTGAGTGTGATTTCAGAGACTAGATTCCTGAACCTCTGTCAAAATACATTAAAAACCACAAGAGATCAAATTCATGCCATAAACATGCTGGCAGCCCTACTGTCATGTAAAATAAGTCCTGCAGCTTCAAATCTTTGTGATATTCTGTCTCTATAAAAGTCAGTGTGAATTTAGACCAGGACTACGGCATAATCTGTGTCAAATGTGCTTTAATTTGTTAGCTTTCACTGCTATCAGCCATAGATCAATGAGGACTCGTCGTATGACTCCGATAAGAATCCCGATACTTCAGTCTTTCTGTTGCGTAACGTGAAAACACTGTCCTGCTCATGATTAGCTGAACGTAATGGCAAAAGTCACATGCTTTTTTCCCACGTCTGAGGAGCGATAAACTGTAAAAGATCTCATAAAACCTGGCATCAACATTTATGGGTCATATTACACCACAAAAGCAAAAGTAAGAAGTAGGGAGTTGTATATTTTGCATAAAGAAAGCTTGTTTTTAGGAGCATTGAAATTTACTTTCTGACAATTATGCATGATTTCCACCATAACTGTCATTACTATAATACAAAAAAGATATATTATTCATTTTGTGAATCATTTATACATAATGTTATACTGCCTTCAATTCAAGCTCATTTAAAATATATATATATTAAAAAATATTAAAAAATGTATTACATTAATAAGAACGAGTGGGGCAAATATGGTTATTAGTTATGAGAATAACGTCACAATACCAAAAAAGGGTTTAAAAAGCTTAATTTAATTCATTTTTTGTAAATTATATAATGTTTATATATAAGTTTTTTGTATAGATATAGTTCTGTAATTATATAGATATATAATTAATATTTTTTTCTCATTTATATATATATATATATATATATATATATATATATAATGTATGTATGTATGAATGTATAATACATTTTATTTGATTTAAATTTTCCCTGTATAGTTATGTTTTTAATCAATGTTTATTTGTTTTTAGTAGTAAATAACATAAAAGATTTTTAAAATAAATTTTAAAAAATTAAATACTGCTACTACTAATAAATAATAAATAAACGGATGGCATAAACAGCATCTCATCTTCATGCTCATTAAAAAAAAAAAAAAAACAAAAAAAAAAAAAATGTATGTATATATATTATTACATAAAATAAGAATAAGGGTACAAATGTACAAATGTAAAATAATTAATATTTCATTATATAATATGTTCATCTATAATTGTTGTTTTATAGATATATTTCTAAAATTATATAGATATATATTTTTTTTTCTAATTTATATATATATATATATATATATGTGTGTATGTGTGTGTGTGTGTGTGTGTGTGTATTATTCATTTTATTCATTTTATTGATTAAAATCATGTTTTTTTTAATAAATGTTTATTTGTTTTTACCAGTAAATAACATACAGAATAACAAATAGAATAAAATAATATTTAAATAAATAAATAATTACTGCCACTACTAATAAAAAAATAAATAAATAAATAGAGGGTATAAACAGCAACTCTCCTAGAACAGGAGAACAAAAGATCTAGTCTTGTTTTTATGCATATTTCCCACCAAAATTGTCATTACTATAATACAAAAAAGATATATTATTTTTTTTGTGAAGCATTTATACATAATGTTGTACTGCCTTTAATTTTCATTTTCATAACTTTCATGCTCATTTAAAAAAATGTATTTGTATTACATAAATAAGAATGAGGATACAAATGTGGTTATTAGTTATGAGAATACCACAATACCAAAAAGTATTAATCGTAAAAGTAAGCTTTATTTAATTTTTTTTATTATATAACATGTTTATCTATAATTTTAGATATATAATTTATATATTTTTCTAATTTCTGTTTAATTATATATAATTAAATATAATTATATAATTATATATCATATTTATTTTAAAAATGTTTATTCTATATAATCAATTTATTTTATTTAAATTTTGCTGTGTATAGTCATGTTTTTAAATAAATGATTATTCGTTTTTAACAGTAAATAACAAATAGAATAAAATAATATTTTAATAAATAAATACTGCTAGTAATAATAAAAAAGTAAATAAACTGAGGGTATAAACAGCAACTTACCTAAGAGAGAGAACAGGAGTCATTACTCTAATACAAAAAAAAGATATATTATTCATTTTGCAAAACATTTATATATAATGTTGTACTGCCTTTAATTCATGCTCATTTAAAAAAAAAACTGTGGGTGCAGAATGAGGGTACAAATAATTATTTTTTCTCATTTATATTTAATATTATTATTATTCTAAATATTAATTTTATTTTTTTAATTTTAATTTAATTTTAATTTATTATTTTAATTTTAATTTTTTATCCATTTTAATTATATAGTCATGTTTTTTAATAAATGTTTATTCATTTTATCAGTAAATAACATACAGAATAACAAATAGAATAAAATAGTGTTTAAATAAATAAATAAATACTGCTACTATTAGTAACAAAAAAAAATAAACAGAGGGCATAAACAGCATCTCAGATAAGTGATAGAACAGGAGAACAAAAGATCTAGTCTTGTTTTTGTAAGATACACCTTATTATGCGTCACAGAACCGACTGTGGAAACATTTAGCACAGATGTGGAAAGTTTTTGTGCTAAGGGGTCTGTGACACAGCAGGGAGGATTTTACCACCATTCTGAAGGAAACTGAACTGTTATGCAAGCCTCATGAGGGACTCATCCTGTAAGCACTGCTGGTGTGTTTTTTAGGTCAGCTGGGCGTTTCTGAGCTGGACGGCGGTGGGAACCCAAAGCTGTGGTGTGCTTTGAGCGACGGGAAGGTGCTGGTCTTCGACGCGGCCAGCTGGTCCATGCAGCAGAACTCGGTTCAAGTGGGAAAGTCCCGTCTGGTGAGAAACACTCTCTAGATGGATCAATAAAATGACCTTCAGTGATGATTTACTGTATGTGTTTCCTTGCCTCACACATATCAGCTTCTTATCAACAATTAAAGACTGATTATGGGAAGGAAATCAGACATATTTCGTCTTGTAGCCTTGCTGTTTTTATTTTCTTGCTCTTAATGTTTCATTAATCTCAGAAAACCTGCCAAAGAACATTTCTGGTGTAATGTTGACAATGTAGCAAATTTGTCATTAATGTAATAAAAAAAGCATGTTAATTTAATTTTTGCATTATGTGTGACTCCACATTACCGGGATGCATGTAGTCATGGAAGATATTAGTGCACTTCATAGTTCTCATAGTAGTGCTGCCCCCTGCTGTTTACTGTATTAACACATGCTTGTTTTTACTTCTGACAGAATTGCATGCTGGCAGTGAACCAGCATCAGCTGTGGATCGGCTCAAAGGATTCATTCATTTACATCATAAACCCGCGGAGCGTTTCCTGCAATAAACAACTGACGGAGCATCGCGGTGAGGTCACCGGACTCGCCCTGGAGGAGCGAACTGACAAATTCAGGTAACAGTTTTACAATTTACTCACTCTTAGGCCATCCAAGATGTAGATGAGTTTGCTCACCAATGGATGTGAATGGGTGCCGTCAGAATGAAAGTCCAAACAGCTGATAAAAACATCACAATAATCCACAAGTAATCCACACCACTCCAGTCCATCAATTAACATCTTATAAAAATGAAAAGCTGTGTGTTTGTAAGAAACAAATCCATTATTTGGTGTTTTAACTTTAAATCTGACCAAAATACTCCATACTCCATAATAACGCTTCTGAAAAAGTCTGTCTTATGTTGTTCTCTCACATTAAAATCCACCCACATATTTGTTTTGGACTGTTTTCTGTGCATATTTCTCTCTTGATTCAAATTAGATGTCTTTTTTCACTGGAGAAAGCAGTATTATGGATTATGGACTCATATTTTAGCTGAAAGCAACAGTTTAAGGTTAAAAAATGCCTTAATGATGAATGTGTTTCTTAAAAACATGCATCTTTTGTCTTCTCAAGATGTTAAAGGAGAAGTTCACTTCCAGAACAAAAATTAACATATAATGTAGTCACCCCCTTGTCATCCAAGATGTTCATGCCTTTCTTTCATCAGTCGTAAAGAAGTTATGCTTTTTGAGGAACATTTCTCTCCACATAGTGGACTTCAATGGTGCCCCCGAGCTTTAAAGGGCTATTAAACCATCCCAGCCAAGGAAGAAGGGTCTTATTTAGCAAAACGATTAGTTATTTTCGAAAAAAAAAAAAAAAAAAAAAATTTACAATTTATATACTTTTTAACCTCAAATGATAGTTTTTAGCTTTGTGTTAACTCTGTGTATTCCAGTTCAGTACGGTTAAGGCATGTCGAAAAACCCCCGTCTCATTTTCTCCTCCAACTTCAAAATTGTTCTACATTGCTGTTTTACCATTTTTGGTAAAGGGTGTTTAATCTTTGCACATTCACTTTGTAAACACTGGGTCGGGTACTTCTGCAGCAATGTAGGACAATTTTGAAGTTGGAGGAGAAAATGAGACGGGGGGTTTTCGACATAACCTAACCGTATTGAACCGGATTACACAGAGGATCCATGTGCATGGCAGAGCTAAACAAGATGAGCATTTGAGGTTAAAAAGTATATACATTTTTTATTTTTGTTTTTAAATGACTGATCGTTTCGCTAGATAAGACCCTTCTTCCTCGGCTGGGATCGTTTAGAGCCCTTTGAAGCTAATTGAAGCACCATAGCAGTCCACTATATGGAGAGAAATCCTGATGTTTTCCTCAAAAAACAATTTCTTTACGACTGAAGAAAGAAAGACATGAACATCTTGGATGACAAGCGGGTGAGTAAAAAATCTGTACATTTTTGTTCTGGAAGTGAACTTCTCCTTTAATTGATGTACTGGAGTGGTGTGGATGACTTGTGGATTATTGCAATGTTTTTATCAGCTGTTTGGACTCTCATTCTGACGGCACCCATTCACTGCAGAGCATCCATTGCTACATTTTTCCAAATCTAGACATTAATGCAAACTGAATTTTTGACCTGCTATCCATTACAGTCAGACGGTGGCGTACTCGTGCAGTGAAGATGGCAGTGTGATCGTGTGGGACGTTTCATCGCTGCAAGCCAAACGACACTTCAGAGTCTCGTCTGACAGACTGCAGTCCATCCAGATCCATAACGGCATGCTGTGGTGTTGTAAGTCTGCTTCACATACTGCTACAAATTAGGGCTGGGAATCGATTCCAAAAAGAATTCCTCGATTCCGAGGAGTTAGGAATCGACAGTCAATTCCAAAAGTTGGAATCGATTCCGTCAGGGATCAGACTCCTCATTCAGAGCCGTTTTCAGTTTAACAAAGCTTAAATATGGGTGCCTGTCAAACGAACTGCTGCATAATGCGAAGGCTGCCTATCTCGGCTGCTGTCATCAAACGTTGCTGAACGTCGATTCACGCAAATAAACTGAATGAGAAGAGACGGTACTGAGCACGTTTGAGTTTGAGGATGGAGCCTTCCGATAATAATAGTGATTAAAAGTCGAATTCATTTCCATGAAAAGGTTCTTTCGGATAGATTGTTTTAATGAAGTTCAAAAATGATTCAGAAGTTATTTTACGGTGGAACTGGCTTATATTGTTTCATTCATGCAATAAATGCACGTCCACTGCTAAACGGGCAATTTCATGGGCAATGCGGACAAAATTATAATTTAAATACAGAAATGTATCATAATTTTTAAAAACAAAGCTTCATATTATGATAAGGTTACTTTCTAAGACCTTTATATCCTTCAGTCATGGCGAAATTAGGTTCCACCAATCTAAAAAAACAAGAATCGAAAAAGGATCGAAAACAACAGCGAGGAATCGATTCTTGGAATCGGATACCATCGATTCCAGAACCAGGAATCGGAATCGATTCCAAAATTTTCGGAATCGAACAGCCCTACTACAAATGCACTTTTACATTGTATTGTACCAGCATTTTGTGCAGTGAAATTTTGGCAATCGAAAATCAGTTTTCAGTTTCAACCAAAACATTTTTAAAGCATTTTTAGGGCCTGAGCACCAGTTGTGCGAGGACCCTACTAGAATTGCTCAGTTTCTTCTTCATTTCATGTACATGTACGAAATTACATTACGGTAGACACATGTAACACACCAATACCTATAAAAAAGTCCCTTGGTATGAAGTCCAAAACCCAACAGGAAGTCTGTCATTTTGAATTTTCCCTGCAAGTTTTGTGCTGTTTTTTGTGTTGTATTTAAACAAACTTTTACTAGAGATTTAAACACATTAACACCAAATTTGGTCGGTGTAATCTAAAGCCCTTTGTGATGTCAAATTGCGAAGATCTAGAGTTTTCGTTAAAGGGCGTATCCGTGGTGGCCTGACAAATGTTGATGTTTCACCATGAAACAGGAAGTTGTTATAATTCAGGCATACAGTGTCCGATCTGCACCAAAATTCACGTTTGCTAAGAGTTCTGTCCTGAACACATGTCCATGTCGCCACCTGCTGGCAACAGGAAGTGGCATGTTTTATGCTCTAACAAACTCCTCATAGAGATTTATTGATGTTTTTTTACCATGTAAAAGGGAGTTGTTATAACTCAGCCATACAATGTCCAATCTGCCCCAAACTTAATGGGATTAATAAAGACTATCTATTCAAATCAAATTAGTTCACCTGTTCGACAACAGTCCTGGCCTAAACATATCTAAAAGCCAATATACTGTTATAATCATAGCGCCACCTGCTGGCAGCTGGATACGTCATGCTTTGCACTAACTCAGACATGTTCAATCTGCACCAAACTTCATATGTTTGATAAAAGTCATCTACAGCCAAATATTTAATTATAGTCATTGCGCCACCAGCTGGCGGCAGGAAGTTTGGCACATGTAATTGACTATAATTGACATATTCCTCCTATACTTACCACTTTAAATGCATATTGCTTACCGTTCGGTGTTTTCCTAAAGCCAACGCGTGGTGGGGAGCCCAGGTGCACAGGCTCTTAAACTGGTATCTTGATTATTTAATGTATGTTTGTTCAAGCTACTGTTTAAATGAATTGGAGTAGGAACACAATATCATTAAAAAAAGCTACATGTGCAATTCAAATGTTTATATGCAATTCATTTGTTTTTTATTTGGATAAATGAACTAATTTCAGTGCATAACTGATTTTTTTGTATTAAAGGTGGGCGTGATTGTCTGCTGGAAGTGCGCAGGAATGGCACGGTTCATCGTAAGGTGTCTCTTCCAGATCACCTGCTGAGTTCACCGAGGGGTTTCAGCAGTTTCCTGCTCTTTAACGAGGTAAAAATACCCACTTTTCCATTTCCTCATGGCTAGACTCTGTTTCACCTTCATTCAGAATGAGGCCGTGAGCTCATCCGGTTCTCTGCGTGTCCATCCAGCTGGGCTTCAGCACTCATTAGTGCGGCCACCAGAGCCGCTTTGAGTAAGCAGTTAATGGATCACACGTGTGAGGCTGCTTTAATGGGTCTCTGGCTGCTCTGATGAGCTGTGATGGGACCAGCTTTGATCATTTCCAAGAAAAGAGATTCAGAAAAAGTTGCTGAGTGGTCGCTAGGGTCTGGAAAATTAATATAATTTTGTTTTTAGTTAAGATTTAACATAGTTAAGCAACATAGTTAAATTATTTATTTACGTTTGTATTTAAATGTCTTTATATATTTATACACTACCATTCAAAAGTTTGAGGTAAGATTTTTTTAATGTTTTTGAAAAACAGAAACTCTTTTGCTTACCAAGGCTGCATTTATTTGATGAAAAATGCAGTAAAAACAGTAAAATTCTAAAATATTATTACAATTTAAAATAACAGTTTTCTATGTAAATATATTTTAAAATGTAATTTATTCCTGTGAAGCAAAGCTGAATTATCAGCATCATTACTCAGTCTTCAGTGTCACATTTTTTCTACAGAAATCATTTGAATATGCTGATTTGCTCCTCAAGAAACGTTTCTGATTATTATCAATGTTGAAAACAGTTGTGCTGCCCAATATGTGTATGGAAACAGTGATACGTTTTATTTTTCTGGATTCTTTGATGAATAGAAAGTTGAAAAAGAACAGCATTTATTTGAAATATTTTGTAACATTAAAAATGTCTTTACTGTTACTGTTGATCAATTAAATAAATAAATAAAAGTATGAATTTTTCAAAACAAATCCTGACCCCAAACCTTTAACAGAAGTGTATATTATTTAATTTATTTATATACATTTGTAATATACAGTGCCAGTCAAAAGTTTTCAAACAGTAAGATTTTTAATATTTTTAAGTCTCTTTTGCTGCATTTATTTGATGCAGTAATATTAAATATTTTTACTATTTAAAATACCTGCTTTCTATTTGAATATATTTTAAAATGTAATTTATTTCTGTGATTTCAAAGCTGAATTTTCAGCATCATTACATCAGTCTTCAGTGTCACATGATCCTTCAGAAATCAGTCTAATATGCTGATTTGCTGCTCAAAAAACATTTGTTATTATTACTATTAATTATCAGTTGAGAACATTTTTTAGGATTCTTTGATGAATAGAAAGATCCTAGAATATTAGAATGATTTCTGAAGGATCATGCGACTGGAGTAAAGATGCTAAAAATTCAGCTTTGAAATCAAAAGAATAAATTACATTTTTAAATATTTTCAAATAGAAAGCAGTTATTTTAAATAGAAAAATATTTCAAAGTTTTGCTGTTTTTACTGTACTTTAGATCAAATAAATGCAGGCTTGGTGAGCAGAAGACACTTTTTTAAAAAACATCAAATATCCTATTGTTCAAAACTTTTGACTGGTAGTGTATATAGTGAAAAGAAATGTACTTTTTTTTGTTCAATAAATGCATGAATTTGCTTCCAAATTGAGCAATAATGTAAAATACAGTAAATGTGATCTCATTATTATAATTATAATAATTGTGTTTTGTAATAATTGAGCAGCCACAGACAGTGCCCGTCTCTTCTTATGAAATAATACTCACGAATCTGAGTATTAATTGTCTTGTAATGTTAATATGATTTCAGTCGGAGCTGTGGGGGGGTTTCGCAGACGCAGGTGAGCTGTGTGTGTGGGACTGCAAAGACCTGAACAAACGCTTCATCAGAATCCATCTCCAAGACTGCGCCGGCGTCGTCTGCATGATCAAAGTCAAGAACCAGGTGAGACCCGACTCACACGTATCTGTCAGCATGCATAAGCAGAAGATACAGAATGCCATTAAAATCTGTCTCTGTCTCAGATATGGGTGGGCTGTCACGGCCGCAGCCCCGAGGGGAAAACCCGAGGGAAGATCTACGTGGTGAACACGGATCGACACATGGTGGAGAAGGAGCTGATGGCGCACGACGACAGCGTTCAGACTCTGTGTTCAGCCGAACATCGCTACGTGCTGAGCGGAGCCGCGCGGGCCGACGGCAAAATCGGCATCTGGAAAGTTGAGTAGAAACCAGCAGGAGCGTGTGATCCGTTTCAGACTTTGCAAACAGATGCTATGGAACATATTTGCTCTCATATCTCAAAATATAAGAGGAAAATGCATTTTGGAGCACAAATGCACTGTGTAAATGTAGAATTGCAGATGAAAAACGGGACATTTACAGCCAAAACATGCACATTTTCACATTCATATGCACACTGAAGTGTTAATTCGCTTGTTACCTGAGACAAGAAGAGACTTTTACTACATTATGAATTCCTCAGTGTTATATCAGTATTTATGTACCTCGTTCGTGTTGGAATATGATTTATGATGAAGGATTTCCTACTGAGCTCAAGTCCAAAAACAGCAAACTAATGGAGATGAATCGTGCCAGTGTAAATGTTTATTAGTGCTCAGTAAAAGAACGTCCTGTTGTAAGATGTTTTTACTGCGCTTAAGGCCAGTTCGCTTCACCTAGCACTCCAGTTTATGAAGTACATGTATTTTATACATGTGAAAACTCACATCTGACACATTTAATGAATTTGTAAAGGGATAATTGTTTGATTATTTGATCATCTTTGAATAATGAACACCGGGTGGCATTTTAGAAGTGTGAAAATGCACTTTACCGTCCAACACTACTTGTCTTTTTATAACAATAGTAGTTCAGGATGCACACATTGTGCGTGAAAGAACATTAAGCCTCACTGAAGAGTCAGAATTTTCAATGCCATTTAACATAATGATGCAAAAACTATCTGCATGCATATGTTTCATATAGAGAGCGTTTGTAAATAGTTTATATCTGCATTTATCTATGCAAAACTCATTTTTAATGGCCATAATGGTTTATACTGAAGCGTTTTACTTCTGCATTTGTTTATAAATGTCATTTTGAAGACTGGGGAGTAGATGATCATTTTAGATTTAATTAACAAAAGCTTGTGTATTTATTGTATAAATATACATAAAATTCTCGACTTAAATGTTGTAATTGTTCTTTGATTCACCACCAGAGGGCAGCAGAGTCATTCTCTTTCTTGTCTTTACAGCTTCTCATCCTTGATACTTCATTCTCTCAGATTGACTCAATAAAATACTAATTAGTGCACATTATATGGGTTATTTTACAGAGTTGGTGCAAACTGTTGTCCAAAAAAAACATTTAAAAAGCATGTAAGTATTCAAATCTTAGATGTTTACTAAGATCCTTTTATTATCTATTGAAACCCACAATAATATTTAAAATATTAGTAAGCTTAATATATTTAAAATCATTTAGTGGATACTTTAATTAGGAGGTGGGTCTCCCGAACCCTAAACCCTAAATTTAAAAAAAAAAATTGTTGTTTTTAAAAATATCTTTTTGATTCTTTTAAAAAGTGAAGCTAAAATATATTTTTATGTTAAAAAAAAATGTGTCCCGCATTTTTCATGTCACTACCTAAACAGTGTATGTTTTAGTCCATTAGCAGACACTGATTTTAACTACACCCCTACATTTATGATCAGGAAATATTCCTGTGTCACTCTCTTTCATAGCTATATTTTGAACAAATAGGCCTTATCATTTTGAGGTAAATGTGTTCAAAAGTCTGAAAAATCTGTGTACAACTTTAACGAACGTCACAAACACCTTTTTCTGCAATTAAGCAGAAGTTATTCCATTACATTTAGTTTTTATATGTGTACAACTGTTCAGAACTGTGTTAGCACACCATGTGCTGATTGGCATCTTTGAACTAGCTTCAAAAGTATATAAAATTGTCACTTCTGAAACATTTAATGAAGTTTCATTAGTGACATCTTTGTTTTTAGGGTGTTATCCAACAAAATTGTCACTACTGAAACAGTCACAACCAAAACATATCATTATTCCTCATATTTGGGGGAAATAAACTAAACTTTAGTACAATTATGCAATTTATTATTATTTTTTTTTGTATTTTAGTATGTTTTAGTAATGTTTTAGTTTGCAAGTTAATGTAATGTGATCACTATCACTACCAATGCATTACTGTCACGCCCGAAATTGGATGTTTTGTCAAAAATAAAGTATTAATGAGTTATCAACTAAGAAATTATGATATTATGATATTCAAACTAATGAATCCTTAAAGGAGAAGTCCACTTCCAAAACATTTTACAAATAATTTACTCACCCTCATGTCATCCAAGATGTTCATGTCTTTCTGTCTTCAGCCGTAAAGAAAGTTTTTGAGAAAAGCATTTCAGGATTTTTCTCCATATAATGGACTTCAGTTGTGCCCCCAATTTTGAACTTCCAAAATGTAGTTTAAGTGCAGCTTCAAAGGCTCTAAACGATCCCAGCCGAGGAAGAAGGGTCTTAGAAGAAGTGAAACGATCGGTCATTTTTTTCAAAAAATAAAAATGTGTAAGCATAAATGCTCGTGTAGCACAGGCTCTGGCATGCGCGTTCATGACATACTATTGAATCATGTTGAAAGGTCACGCGGAACGTAGGCGGATCTACAGACCCAGTGTTTACAAAGCAAACGCTCAAAGACTAAGAAAGTGCAAGTAAGTCAAACGCTGTTTACAGACACAAAGGTACAACGTGTCAGATGATTCTGAAGTTGTAGGAGAAAATAAGATGGAGGGTTTTTTTTGCCATACTCTACCTTTTTGAGCCGGAGTACACAGACGATGAACTTAGACGTGATTCGTAGAAGTGATGGGAAGTTCGGATCATTTTACCGACTCGGACCTTTAAGTCTTGTTCAGCAAAATGAACAAATCTTTTTTCGAGTCATTTCATTAATTTTAGCAAAATCACGTGACACGTGACAGCCCAATAAAATGAACGAACGACTCGAAAAACCCGAAGACTCGAAACAGGTGAACTAATTCCAGCAAGTACTGCTCACTGCAGAGCCGAATGGCCTTCAGCTCCCCCTCTCTGGATGTCCAGCTCCACCTCTGTGTGAACTAATGGGTGGAGTTATGTTTAGGATAGGGTAAGGGGTAGGGTTAGGGTGTGGTTAGGTGTCTATCTCCACCCAATACCTCCAGCGAGGGGGAAC
This sequence comes from Labeo rohita, assembly GCF_022985175.1. Taxonomy (NCBI): domain Eukaryota; kingdom Metazoa; phylum Chordata; class Actinopteri; order Cypriniformes; family Cyprinidae; genus Labeo; species Labeo rohita. Next base: position 32,628,652 of record NC_066887.1, read on the forward strand.
TAGAGCTCCAGCTCCTCCCATTTGGCTCTGCAGTGAGCATCCTCTCAATTCCAGTACAGAACTTAATAGGATGTTGCGCATACGCGACTGAACGAATCACTCCCCGAGATGACTCGTTCTCCGTGAGTCACTCTAAAGATTCGTTCAAAATGAAAGAATCGTTCAAGAACGACCCGTGGACGCGCATCCGAGAGCCTGTGCTACATGAGCTTTTGTGCTTAAAAAGTATATAAATTTTTATTTTTGAAAAAAATGACTGATCATTTCGCTAGATAAGACCCTTCTTCCTCGGCTGGGATCGTTTAGAGCCTTTAAAGCTGCATTTAAACTACATTTTGGAAGTTCAAAATGGGGGCACCAATGAAGTCCATTATATGAAGAAAAATCCTGAAATGTTTTCCCTAAAAACCATAATTTCTTTACGACTGAAGACAGAAAGACATGAACATCTTGGATGACAAGGGGGTGAGTAAATTATTTGTAAATTGTTGTTCTGGAAGTGGACTTCTCCTTTAATTGGTCAATATAACCTTTCTAATTAAATTATTATTACTGTGTTTCAGTAGTGACTTTGGACCAATTCTGTTATGGCCCATATGTTATTTCAGTGTAAAATGTCTGCTCAAATAATGAGTCTAGAACAAATGCTAAAAATGACACTGAGCACATGGTATATGGTGTAATATTCAGTTTGCTCTGGTTGCACGTTGCATATTTTGTCAAATGAAGCTGGTTGTCTAGAAAAATAGCATAGTGTGCACAGTATACATACTAGTAAGAGCAGTAAGATCATTTGCTATCCATGTCCTCTATGTATCATGCTATATTGGCAATGCTTATAGTAACTTAGACTTCTTTGCGGATCATTTTGTGAAATATGTGAAAATAAGAGTCTTGACTGTTGCAGTTGCAATGTTTTTTTCTAATGCTGTAGTGTTATTTCCTCATATTGACGTCTCAGGAGAGAAGCGACGCGTTTCGCTTCATTGAGTGCCGCTGAAGGCTGTGAAGTCCATCTGCGGAGTGGAGATTACGGTTTGTAATCTTCATCTCCAGAGATCAGGAGTCATGTTGTTTAATCCCGTCTGAACCTCTCAGCGCGCTTATTAAAGTGTGTTGAGGAATTATGGGCAGCTGTGATCGTTCATCTGACGAATAAACAGAGCCAACACTGACCTAAAGAGCAGGGATATGTACACGTACACCATTCATATGTTCATATGCCTCTCTATTTGTCTTTTTTTAGAAAGAGAGATGAATAACAGATATTTAAAGATATGGATTGCAAACCGACAACAACAACAAAAAAAATCTGTCATTTACTCATCTTATTTCAAACTTTTCCAAAAAACATTTGTTTTACAAGACTTTTTTAAAGATTTTTTCAGAAGTTTTAATCTTCATGCAATTTTTTTTTATAGATGACAGCTCATGGCAGGGATATGAAACTTAAAACAATAAAAAGAAAACACACACACATTTCTTGAAATAAAATCGAAATTCATGAAAATAAAATATTTTTAAAAAGTAAAAAAAAAGAATTTTTTTTTTTCGGCTTGTTGCCATAATAAATGAACAATCTGTTCCCAAATCAGACATAAAATAGTGTAATATTGTATTTTAACTGTCAATTTTAGAGTTTTTAATATTTTAAATACATTTTTTTCCCCTTTTTTTTCTTTTTTTTTGTAGATAATTTAACTTATTTTAGTTAAAGTTTTAGTAATTTTTTTTAAAAATATTTCTATATACTTTTTATTCATTTTTTTTATTTTTTAGTTTCAGTTTTAGTTGTTTTAGCACTTCAACATAAACTAAATAATACTGGGAAATGTATAAATGCTGGTGGAAACAACATTATAAACAATACTGGGAATAATATAATATAATTTAATATAATTTAATAAAATAATTTAACCAATTTGAGTTAAAGTTTTAGTAATTTAGTTGTTTTTGTCATTTTATTATTAAATTTAATTAAATATTATTAAATGTATTACTCTTTATTATATATTTCTATATACTATTTATTAATTTCTATTTTTTAGTTCAGTTTATTTAGTTTTAAATGTTTTAGTACTTCAACATGAAATATTGAGAAATGTATAAATGCGGTGGAAACAACATTATAAACAATACTGAGAATAATATAATATATAGTGTAATATAATAAATATAATATAAAATATTATATAATAAAATATAATATAATATAAATGACTATAATATAATTTAATAACAATTAAAAAAAAATAAAATAACATTTAAACTAATTTTAGTTTAAATTTTAGTAATTTTGTTGTTTTTGTCAATATTACATTTTATTAAATATTATTACATATTATTAAATATTATTAGATTTTAAAAATTAAATATTTCTACGTACTTTTTATTCATTTCTATTTTTAGTTTCAGTTTATTTAATTTTAGTACTTCAACAAAAACTAAATAATACTGAGAAATGTATAAATGCGGGTGGAAACAACATTATAAATACTGGGAATAATCTAATCTAATCTAATCTAATCTAACTAAATATAATTGAATATAACTGAACTGAATATAATAATTGTTTAAAACGTTAAAACTATTGTTAAATGAAATTTCTGTTTGGAATCAATAAACCTCCAAACCTCCTGATCATAAGACACTTGTTTTCCTTTCCAGATCTACCGTTCACATTCTTTTATGATTTACAACCCGGTGTTTGACTAAAGCTTTATAAATGAAGTCATCTTTGAACTAATATTTGTTTTGTGTGAATGCGCTTTATGTTTGGACATTGTTCAGAGCTCATTTCCAGGTTGAACAGAATTGAGGAGTAAAATTGCCTCAGGAGGAGGAGAGGAGTCAGATTTCTGTGGAACAGGTGCTGGTGACATGAGCAGTAAAAGAAAGAGAAATCACATTCACTAGAAGAAACTCTTTCCTTCAGCTGTGATTGTTTCATTAGTAAGGGGATTTTCAGAGAGCTCGCTCCTGCCTAGACGTGACTCATTTAGGTGGGTCCATAATGATTTTGGTTTATGAACATGATTATGAAAGTCAGCAAAATTCTGCTGATCTGAGATCAAACAGATGTGGTTTCGACCCTGGTGATTATGTGTATGCTGTAAGCATAAGAGCTGATCCCAGACCAGCATATAAAGGAGCGACACTCACATGATTATGAAAAGCTGCTGATATCAGTACAGTAACCACACAAGAATGAGACTCCTCAGGGTGTAAAAATCAAAGAAATCGCTGAATAAAGTGTTTTTTAAAGCCAAAGTACTACCCAATAGTTATTATGTGCCGCACCCACTGATCTATATATAATGACTCTCTATTATAGATCAGTGGCCGCACCACAAATTATTAATTGATTTGGTATGACTGACTTTCCAGAGTAAAAATCATTAAATCTCCAAGGTTCATATTCTCAAAACGAACAGGATAGAACAGCTGCTCTATTCAAACACAGAATACAGTCACTTCTTGAGCAATGTGCTTTTTCAGATGGACACTGAGACCCTATAGAGACCACAAACACAAATGTCCACTGTTCAACTCATGAGCGTCATTCATAGTTACTCCATTGTATCCAGGCGTGTTTGCCCAGTGAACGAATCTTTTGAACCGATTCCTCGGAATGATTCAATCGAACCCTTTCGCATAAAGTTTGTCAGTGCTCAACTGTAAGTGATGCCTGAAGAATTACATAGTCTAACCATGGTGTTTGTATTAAAACTGTGGTTATACAAACAAATAAATAAAATGATTACAACACTTTTACAATAATAAAATCATGAGGGATGTGTATTTGTGTATTGATTTTTCATTGTTTTGTTTTTATAACTGTACTGTCTTTATGGTTAATATTTTATACTGTTTAATAAAAAAAAAAAAGTTTGAAGTCCCATCTGAATTCGCGAAATGATTCGCTCTAAACTCCGATCGGAGTCAAAGGAACACGCTCTGAAGCTCCGATCTTAATCAAATGATTCGCGAATCCGTTCGAAGTTTCGATCTGAATCAAAACACAGCGAACAGGCTCCGAAGTCCTATTTGAATAATGATTCGCGAACCATTTCAGATCGTGACTCTCGAATCATTAAATTCGCGAAATGATTCGCAGTCTCGCTCCGAACTTCCAATCTGAATTAAAAGACTGGCGAATCCACTCCAGGTTCCAATCTATATCAAATGATTCGCGATCCGCGTTCCGAAGTCCCATCTTTCGCGAAATGATTCGCAAACTCGCTCTGAAGTTTCGATCTGAATCATTCACGAACCCGCTCATAAGTTTCGATCTAAATCAAATGATTCGCGATCCGTGTTCCGAAGTCCCATCTGAATTCGCGAAATGATTCGCGAGCCCGCTCTGAAAAAAGATTCACGAACCCGGCTCTCCGAAGTTTAGATCTAAATCAAATGATTCGCGATCCGCGTTTCGAAGTCCCGTTTGATTTCGCGAAATGATTCGCAAACCCGCTCTGAAGGCTCGATCTGAATCAAAAGATTCACGAACCCACTCATAAGTTTCGATCTAAATCAAATGATTCGCGATCCGTGTTCCGAAGTCCCATCTGAATTCGCGAAATGATTCGCGAATCCACTCTAAAAAAAGATTCACGAACCCGATCGATCGATCGAATCAAATGATTCGTAATGTTTAATAAAAAAATGAAAATAAAAATAATAAAAAAAAAGACCTGACAGAAAAAAAAAGTTTTCGGAAGTCCCATCTGAATTCGCGAAATGATTCGCGAATCCGCTCTGAAAAAAGATTCACGAACCCGGCTCTCCGAAGTTTAGATCTAATTGATTCGCGATCCGCGTTTCGAAGTCCCGTTTGAATTCGCGAAATGATTCGCAAACCCGCTCTGAAGTTCGATCTAAATGAAATGATTCGCGATCCGCGTTCCGACGTCCCATCTGAATTCGCGAAATGATTCGCGAGCCCGCTTGAAAAAGATTCACGAACCCGATCGATCGAATCAAATGATTCGTGACCCCGCTCTAAGTTCCGATCTGAATTCGCGAAATGACTCGCGAACCCGCTCTGAAGTTCCTATTTGAGTCAAAAGATTTGAACCCGTTCCAAAGTATAGATCGAAATCAAACGATTCGCGAACCCGCTCCGAAGTCCTGAATAATGATTCGCGAACCCCCTCCAAAATTCCGATCTGAATCAATTGATTTGTGATCCGATTGGAACGCTTCGAAACAGTGAATCATTTCGCGACGCAATGGTTAAATGATTCGGAGCTTCGAAAAGCTCCGTTTCACCCACTATTTGTGGTTTTTAAAATCATTAGAAAATCGAAAATGAACGGCTCTTTTAATCTGCTTTTTTTTTTTGCCAGTGAATCGCTTAAACTGAACCATCGAATAGCTACATGTTTGAATCAATCGGAACGGTTCCGAGTCTGTTCCTCCGCCATGTTTGTTTACACGACACTGTTAGTAGTACTTCTGGCTTAGCTCGCTAGTTTTATGACATTAACCGAAATAAGCTTAAAAAAAGTATGATGTTTACAAGTAAAATATAATTTTTTCCATCCCAGAGATAATTCAACAAAGATCTAAGATCATATTCAGGTGAAGTAACCGGTTTACTGCTAACTAGTGAAACACTCCATTAATATGACCAGCTGTACTTCAAAATACATGCTAGATGGAAACATTGTACATTATGATTGAGTTTGTCGATTAATCCATTATGTTTTAAATAGTTTGACTGCAATTCACTTGAAACCATCCAGTCATTTGAGCACAAAGCAGCATGACAACAGTTAAGAGGGTAATTTTATCATTTCAGGCTGGTTATGTGAAAACGCTTTTAAACCCTTAAAAAGGATTGGATATGTGAGAAGAATACATTGAAATAATTCCTAATGAAATCTAGGATTCGATTAAAATAGTACATATTTGAATTCAACTGAATCGACAAGAGTTCGTTTGACCGTTCGAACGAATCGATTCGCTAAACGAACCGGACTATCCCAGTGGCCAAAGTCAAACGCGCGACTCCAGCGGCGTTCATTCACTCGGGACTGGGAGGAGTGTGTGTGTGGAGCTGGATGGAGCTGGAGTGGGCTGGGTTCTGCCCGTCAGCCATGTTGGAATGAGAGGGAATGAAAAGCTGGAATGAGAGAGAATCGACTGGAGAAGACGGGAAAAGCGGCTTCTGGAATATCACCACAGACGATCAAAACGCGGGAGCGACAGATCACACAATAAACGAGTGAGTAGCGGATATTCACGCTTTCATACATGTGTTAGAAAGGAACAAACTGTCATTGTGAACTGTAAAGATGAGGATTCCTGTGCTGGATCGACCGTGCCATGCGTTCGTGAGGAATACTGCTCTAAATCAGATGGATTTGGATCCGATATTTGTGCGGGAGTGTGACGCGCGTTCACGCTTCGGATTCATTGGATCGAATCGAGCATTAATTTTGACTTTGGGTGTTTATGTTGACGTTAGTTTCAAAAGTTTATGCTACACTAACTTCAACACAAACACATTGTATTGTGTTTTACACAGACTTTCTGTTTATCAAGTGTACATCAGCAGGATTTGATGACAGTTCGTGTTATTCTACTAGCTCAGCTATTTTGATCAACAAAAATTATTAGAAAAGTATTATAAGATATAGATTTAGTATTTAAGAATAAATCATAAAAATAGATTTGAGGTATGGAGTGTATGCAGAGTATAGGCATTATTTTGAAAATAAAACCATAAATTGGATATACTCATTGTGAGAGTGGGAACATGAATTCAGCATGTTTTTATTAAATTTACAAAAAAGACCATGCTTTATGGACATGCAATAATGTTTATTTTTTTATTTTTTGAGATTTATCCCATTTTTATTAAATGTTCAAAATATTGACCATCCTTGGACATGCAATAATGTGTTTTTTTTTTTTTTTTTAGATTTACCCCATTTTTATTAAATTTACCAAATATTTACCATGCGTTATGTGTATGCAGTAATATGATTTATTTATTTATTTATTTATGGAGATTTTTCCCCTTTCTTATTAAATTTACAAAATATTGACCATGCTTTATGGGTATGCAATAATATATTTGTTTGTTTTTCTTATTACATTTACAAAATATTTACCATGCTTTATTGACATGCAATAATGTTTATTAAAAGTAAAAAATATTTACCATGCTTTACGGGTATGCAATAATAAATATATACATACACACACACACACACACACACACATATACATATATGAAATTTTCCCCATTTTTATTACATTTACAAAATATTTAACATGCTTTATTTAGTATTTACCCATACAAAATACCATTTTTATAGGTGTGTTTTGTTTTATTATTATTTTTTTAAATATTTATCATGCTTTATGGGCATATGCCATAAAAACTTCATTTTTTTTGGAAGATATGCCTTGTTTTTGTTAGTTTTACAAAATGCATACCCTGCATTTAGGGTGTGTACCATAGTAATACTATGGTTTTTAGAGTGCCATGGTAATTATATTTTCGGACATGGTTTTTAGTACATAAAATACGTTTTTCTTTTCTTTCTTTTTTTGAGATTATTGATTATTGATTTTAAAAAGTACAGTTATTTAAAAAAAAATTATTTAAGTTTTTTTTTTTTTTTTTTTTTTTTAATAATCAAACATTAAAAAAATCTTAATTAAAAAAACCTTTCAGTTAATCGACTTTCCTTGAGCGTATTGTATGGTGTATTATTAGTACATTTTTTGGACAGGGTTTCACATAATTTAGACTTAAATTGGGCATAATGATTGTGATATAACGATACAAAACGTATATTGATGCATACATTGTGATTCAGAAGGTTGCAATACATCATAGTTATATCACTGATTAGACCTAAATGAAGGGTAGGAAATTATATGAATACAAAATGAATAATTTTTTATTTAATACACACACAAAGAAATGCTATCAGATACTGTTATACTATTACATCAGTCTGATGTCCTGTAGGTCAGTCCAGATCCTCATCCTTGAATCTGATCAGACACCAAACAGCGCTTCATTGTGCTGGGGAATCTCAGTAATTTGCTGATGTGTTCTGGCAGCTCCGTGTACGAGCGATACTGTATTTTGTGCGTCCCGGGGCGGTGGAAATGACAGTGCGCAGGGCTAGGGTATTTTTAGAGCCGGTGCTGGGCGACAGCCGCCTGCCTCCAGTCGAGCTGCCAGACTCTGAGATCACAGCGCTTGAATGAATTACGGCTGACGCGACTCGTCATTATGTTTCGTTTGCGACCGCTGCATTGTCGTCACGAGAGATTTACCCGTGTGAATTCAACTTCAGGCTCACATAAAGCCGTTTCATACATTATTTGCAGCAAAACTGATAGCTCGGCTTAATTTACACTGTGTGATTAGTTTGTTAATCATTCTGTAATGTGTAACCGCAGGATTTCTCCTCATAAAGGATGAATGGATCTATCTGACGGCGTGTAATCCTGTTGTTTTAGCTGCGCAGGAAGACGGCCTGTGATTTCAGCAGCTGTGACAGGAAGCTCAGCTGTATATATGTGTGTGTGTTTGTGTGTGTGATGGCATAGCTTTTAACTGAGATTGGTTTAGCAGGATGTTGCTACCTTGTATCGTCCCTCAGGGTTTAAGAGGAAAACGCCTTTTTCCTCTGGGCAGAAATGGCCATCTATGTGTGTTTGGGGCAATTCTGTCTTCCTAACTAGTGATGGGTATCAGCCAGACTGATATCAGCATCAACTAACTGATCAAAAGTAGTTCCCCTTGCATTTTAGGTTATTTTGAGTAAGTGTTGTGTAAAATAAGCATGTTGCGTTACAGCATTTTTTGTGCATGTCATTTTATTAGCTGATATTGCGTTATGTGCACAGTATTATGTCATTCCCTGTATTTCTCAAAATATCGGCTACACATTTATACATTTTCGTCAGGTTTAGAAAAATTACTTGCACATTTCAGCAAAGAAGACTTCAAACTAGCTTTTTTGTCTATGATGAGTTAATAGAATTGTGTTTTCCTGACCTATGTTTCTGTCTGTTATGATGATTTATTGAAAAGTGGCAATAAAGTAAGTAGCTGCTGTAGAGCAAGTTGTTTATATACTAGTTCTAAGTAAAACCAGCAGAATATATCACAGGTAGTGACAGACCAATTTATCAGCTAAACTAATGTTTGTGAGAGAACTGCAGGGGAAGCAAGTGATTAAATATAAATTCAGCAATCCAAATTAAACAATCATACAACTTATTTAAATAATCAAAATGCAAAATTAAAATACATAATTTAAAAATAAAAATAAAACACTAAAAATGAATTGTATCTTAAAAATGTAAAAACTAAAACAATAAATAATTTTAAGATAAAAACAATGAAAACTTAATTCTAAAATGAAATAAAAAATAACAAATATATAATAAATAATTAAAAAATAAAAACAATCAAAATAAAATACTAAAAATAAAATGTAAGAATTAAAATATTAAATCATTTGAAAAGAAAAGCAATGAAAATTACCAAAAAGCTAGAAATTAATTAAATAACAAAAATGTAAAATAAAATAAAATAAATGATAAATTACTAAAAATTAACTAAATCATAAAAATGTACAAAAAATATATAAATTAATTAATTAACAAAAAGCAGCCCAACTGTTTTCAGCACTGATAACTAAAAATGATTTAAGTCATAAATATATAAAAATGAAAACAAATAATTTGAAAATAAAAGCATTGAAAACAACCAAAATGCCAAAAATGAATTAAATCACAAAAATGTAATAAATAAATAAATAAATAAATAAATAAAAGAAATGAAAAGGATTAATGAAACCATAAAAAAGAAAAAAACATTTTTAAATAAAAACAACCAAAATATCCAGACAAATATGAAACAGCCTAATTGTTTACAAATTAAAACAAATAATTTTTAAAATAAAACCAATGAAAACCACCAAAATAAAATATTAAAAATGAATAAAATCATAATAATGTAAAAACTTAAATAAAAATAAAAGAAATTGAAAAAATATAAAAAATTTAAATAAATAATTTTAAAAACAAAAATGACTAAAATAAAATACTTAAAAAAAAAAAAAAAAAAAAAAAAAAAAAAAAAAAATATATATATATATATATATATATATATATATATATATATTTATTTATTTATTTATTTATTTTTATTTATTTATTTATTTATAAAATAATTTTATTTGTTTACCTGCATGCTTATTGCCATTGCTCTTAGGATATCAGCGTTGGTTATAGCAGAACCCATATCAGTCAGCGTCTAAACTAAACTAGTTAGTTGTTTCAAACGTAAACCTGTGCATGTGTGTTTGGCATGTTTGTGTGAGTGTTTACAGCTGAGAGCGTGTGAACAGAGCCTCCATTGAGAGTGAGTGATGGTACCACTGTACTTACAGTTTCCAACCGTCTCAATGGCTCATTCAGACTGAGCCGCGGAGGTAACGCCACTCACAAACATTGCACACAAATGCTGCTTTATAATAGTAATCTGGACTGGTTTTTGCTTAAGCAGCATAACGTTTTAGTGTGGGCCACACCGGTCTGAACTGGTCCGAATCAACCACCTGTACTTCAGCGTGCTCTTGAAATGCTTGTATAACTGGCTTCTTTGTGCAGAGGCTTGAGTTTCCTGTTAAACCGTTGGAGAGCAGCGTTTTAAAGTACAAGCTGACCTGGTTGGACATAAAGACAACTCTGCAGGAAATGAGCACGAGCTGCTTCCAGTTCCTGTGGCCTAAAGGCTTTAGATTACGGTTTTACCTGAGAGACCCGTCATTAGTGCGCGGAGGGGCGGGAATGACAGGAACTGACATACAAACAATCAGCCTCTTTTTTCGGTTTAGTTCAGTTCTTTCCGTTCTCCCGGCCAGATCCCTGCCGCTGGAAGGTGGGCTTTTTCCGTGTGGCTGTGGAAACAGAAGGAAGTGTGTTTATGTTTTAAAAAGCTGCATTAACACAATGGCTACTGTTCGCTCTTGCGCTCCTGTGGGAATTGGCCTCCTTTGGCTCTTGTCTTTAGTTTGATGCTGGAACAGGAAGTGATGTCGTGCAGATAGGAAGCCCCAGATTGCAAAGGCTACATTTGGAATGTAATTGCATAATGTATACTGCATACTGTTTCATTTTAAGTCTGTTATTTATATATATATATATATATATATATATATATATTCAGCAAGGATGCATTAAACTGACCAAAAGTGAGAGTAAAGACATTTATAATGCTACAAAAGATTTCTATATCAAATAAATGCTGTTGTTTTTTTTAACTTTCTATTCATCAAAAACAGCTATTTTAAATAGTAAAATATTTTTAAAAATGGCTGTTTTACTGTATTTTTAATCAAATAAATGCAGCCTTGGTGAGCAGACAAGATTCTTTGAACATAAATAAATAAATAAATAAAATCCAATTGACCCAAAAAAGTTTTGTAACTGTTTGCTGTAAAATCAGACAATTTGCACATTGTACAAATTTTATATTTATATTTATATAATGTTTTTACTATACATTTGTCTTATTTTTTTTTCAGAAAGGAAACATTAATTTATTTTTATTTTTTAATTGATCTAGTTACCTGATGCCCTTGTTCTGTACTAAACATACTGAAATAAATAAATAAATAAATAAATAAACAAAAATGTTGCACATTGTACAAGTTTTATGTTTATATTTATTTATATTTATATTAATAATTATATTTACATTTTACTATCAATTTCTTATTTTCTTTCAATTTTCTTTTTTTCAGAAAGAAAACAATAATACTTTTTATTTTTTAATTGATCTAGTTACCTGATGCCCTTGTTCTGTACTAAACATACTGAAATAAATAAATAAATAAATAAATAAGCAAAAAAACAGATAATTTGCACATTGTACAAATTATATATATATATATATTAATATATATGTATGTTCTTACTATCGAATTCTTTTTTTCTTTCAATTTTGCCTTTTTTTTTTTTCCAGAAATGAAATAATATTTTTAATTTTTTATATTGAGCTAGTTACCTGATTGTTTGTTCTTCTGTGCTTAAACAAACAAATTAAAAAAATAAATAAATAAATAAAAATAAATAAATATATATATATATATATATATATATATATATATATAATATTTATTTATTTATTTATTTGTTTAAGAATCTTTTTTCTTTTATAATTCAATAATGCTTTTTATTTTTAAATTATTCTAGTTCCCTGATCTATTTGTTGTGTACTAAACATACTGAAATAAACAATTAAATAAATTAAGTAAAAATATATATTTTTTTAAAAAATACTGCTTTTACTGTATTTTTAATCAAATAAGTGCAGCATTGGTGATCAGAAAATAAATAAATAAATATTAATAAAATCCTGCTGACCCCAAAGTTTTGTAACTTTTTGCTGTATAATCAGGCAGTTTGCACGTTGTACATATTGAAATTATTGTGAGTGTGATATTGGTAATATCAAAGTTATTCCAGTCATATTTCCCAATTATCTGCAAAATGCAAAAGAAGATGCTTTGAAAAATGTGTACATATAATGAAAATGAATCTGGGTTTTAATGTTGTTCTTCTATGTGTGCAGTAAAAAGTGTGGTATAGTTTTGGGTTTGTAAGTGATGACAGGATTGAACTTTCAATTTATTCACATATCTGTACATAAACAGCTCATTTCCAGAGAAGCCGTTGATATCAGCCAGGTTCCAGTACGTTCCATAACACTTTTCTCAAAGTCTCCACTAAAAGCGTGCGCTTATCAAGCTGTCATGTTGTTCCAGCGAGGCGTTCAGCCCGTGTGAAACGAAAGCCGACTCTTGTTTTCTCTGAGCGCTGTTTGCGTGTATCTGCCTGACGTGTCCCTGATGTTTCTCCAGCTCTGTCTTTGAGTTTCCCAGCAGCGTTTAAGAGGCTTAAACTGACGCTGTCAGCAGTGAAGGTGTTTCTCTGAGAGCTGCGGATGACACTCGCATCCTCACAGCATCAAAAAAAACAAAAAACGCTGATGTCTAAAGGGACTCACTTGGATTTACTCAAAAGCCGGCGCAAAACATTATATGCATTATATGCACACTCCTGTGTGAGAAACAGCAGTAATGGTTGGTTCGTGTAGGTTGTTTTAATGTAGTCTGCTGTAGTGTCAACATAAAATCATAACTCATTGTATTTTCTTTCTTAATACAATGCTAAATTGAAAATGCTCATTTTGTATTTTCTTTTATTTATTCATGTTTTTATTTATGTTTATATTATAAACATATATAATATGTTATATATACATTATACTTGTATTTTTTCAGAAAGCAAACAATACTATTTTTTATTGATCTAGTTACTTGATCTATTTGTTCTATACTAAACATACCGAAATGAATGAATGAATAAATAAATATTTGTATTTATATTTATATTAATTTTTTTTCTATCAGTCTTTTTTCTTTCAATTTTGTCTGTTTTTCGGAAAGGAAACAGTATTTTTTATTTTTTAATCAATCTACTTACCTGTTCTACTTCTGTTCTGTATTAAACATACAGAAATAAATGAATAAATAAATAATTAAATAAATATTTACAATAAATATTTATTGATCTTGTTCTGTATTAAACATAATGAAATAAATTATTGATTGAATGAATGACTAAAAAAATATATATATA